>NW_020526700.1:0-2500 GCF_003368295.1 Carassius auratus
TAAATTAATTCATGTAATTATTATAATGTATAAGTAAATAAAAAAATTAGAGTTGCTTAATTATTCTTTTTTTTTTTTAGATAATTGGTGTCCACAAAAAAATTGAGTATTTAGAACTTATGGGTTTTTAGAGTGTAGAAGTGATGTGACTAAACTAAAGCACACTGGTCCCCTGTTAGATGGTCAAGTGTGATGCTGGTTGACTTTACATTTAGCATCCTCACTATCTGTGCATGCAACGCCAATGTTGATCATAACACTAAAATACCAGTTCAACAAACACTGTAAAAAGATTTTAGGGTAAAAAAAAAAACAATATTAATACTACTAGTGAACAATTCAAAAGTAATTTAAGTAATTTAGTAATATGAGTAATAAACTAATATACATTATAGTCAAAATTGTGTATAAAGACAGATAATATGTGTAACTCATATGTCATTATTACATTCAGAAATAATGTAAAAAAATGGCTTAATAGAATTAAACTTAGTAGGCTTCTCATGGCAAAATCAGCCAAATAGACGTCATAATTCACCATCTAACTGGGGACCAAAGTCATTCTAACAGAATCTCTTCTGTGTCTATTTCCACACTGCTTAAACTCTCAAGCGTTCTCAACCGGTCACATACTGACAGAAAACACGGTTTCTCCATATGCAGGTGCTCCATGGCTTTGAATGAGAAACCTTTAGCATCAATATGCAGAATCTATGGGCAAATGTTATTTCCTGATGAAATAATATATTGGGGTATATATACTCATAGACATTTAGTGCTAGAAAGATTATAAAAGTATTAAAAACTATTTGTGTTGTATTCAAAGTCTTCTGAAGTCATACAATAAGTTTATGTGAAAAGTTTCAACATTGAGGTATTAATTGCTGAAAAAATTCCACTCCATAAACACAGTCATCATAAAATACAGCTGAATTTGAGTTTGAGATAAAAGACAACAAAACTGATGTAATAAATGTCCCTGTCCACAGCGTCTGTTGATGCAAAGGTATCTTAATGAAACCAGTGAAATACCCTGCACATGGAAAAACTGCACTAAATGGACAAACTAAAAATTGACGCCAAGGGTTAACTGTAAACTGACATTAAGAACTTTTACTTACAAACTGTTGTTAAAATTAAATTTAAGATTTTAAGATGAAATGTAAGATTTTTTTCAAGCATTTTTTACAACATTTGCTGATTAGTTAGTAAAATATGCTACTCATGTCAAACAAAATTGTTTTTGACAGAAAAAAAGTTGTGTTTCATTAAACTCGAAATAATGTAAAATTTGCGTATTAAACGAATAAAAACTATAAACACCGTAGCCCACGATAAACCCTTTAAATTTAACAGTTTTCGTCAGTAGTAGAATTGTTGAGTTTTAAGCTCCAGAATCTTTAAAGTGCGTTTATTATTCGAGAAAGGGCAAATCAGCCAGACATGTATCTCACGTCACCATCTAACTGGGGGACCAAAGTCATTTTATCTAACACATGCACTCTTTACTATTAAACGTACTGACCTGCAATTGTTACCTTAAAGAGCTCTTTCTGCTGGTTTTTACCCATACAATGTCAAAAGTTTTGTTGGTGAAATCTGAAGTGTAAATTTGGTTCAATGATGTTCAATAATTTTTTTCACTTGAACAAAATCAGTTCATTTCAATGTTTCCATGTTTAGGTCACCATTTTGTTCACTACTGCATGGTCATTTCTACACAGACTAAACTGTACATACTAAACATACACAGCAACAGGTCTGTGCATATAATAGTGTTTTTCTCTAGACTAAAGCACACTGGTCCCCTGTTAGATGGTGAAGTATGACGCCTGATTGGCTGACCTTACATTTAACAATATTTCACATTCTCACCATCTCTGAATGCTATGGCAAGGATGATAATATAATGTTACAATATATGTTGATTGTAACATTGATTTAGAAATTTAGCCAATTGAATATTTTCAAAGTTAACATGAAATCTTCAAGAAATGTCAAAGCAACCAAAGAGATGTCGCAGTTTACCATTTAACAGGGGACCTAAGTGTTCAGATCAACATTAGCACTATTCTATCTATCTGTTCTATCTATCTATCCATCTATCCATCCATCCATCTATCCATCTATCCATCCATCCATCCATCCATCCATCTATCTATCTATCTATCTGTCTGATCAAATTATCATCACTGATAGGACCTTCTCAGGAATGGGTTTTGATTGCATTCATACGTTGAGAAGTGTACTGGGGTTAAGCCAAGAAAATGTCAAATAAATGTAAAAAAAAAATAATAATTATATATATATAGTTAATTATAAGAGGCATTACCTCTGCCCTTGAACTGTTGACAGCTGGCTGACTCTAATTATATTACTACTTTTTATTACTATTATTATTATTTGAAAATAAAGAAACTAAGTACTAACAAACTAACTATAATGACACTTCTCAATGTATCAGTATTATAAGTACATATACGTATATTGTGTATGTATA
>NW_020526700.1:12500-92500 GCF_003368295.1 Carassius auratus
ATAGCTGGCTTCGTTTTGTCACGTGTTTCCCGAAATGCGTCTGCAGCATTCAGCGAGATGGAGACAGACGGCAGTGGAGTCATAGACAACATATATATATATGATGTCTCTGAGTGGAGTAAGCTCATAGACATTAAAAGAAATGGACACAGCGACCCCATTGGAACTCAATTGAGACAAGTGAAGCCCATTTTTAGCGTTTTTTATATGAAGTTATTTTTGATTCAAAACAACTGAACACCTGTGGCAGTGCAATTTGTAGTTGTAGAGAAAAGCCACACATGTGTATCAGTAAATTTGAAGTCACAGAGTGAAATGTTTTAATAGTTGCAAACCTGTAGCCTTTTTTTCTCTCCCACAAACACAACACAACAGTTACACCTTCTCAAATTCTTCATTGCAGGTGCACAAATCCTATTCTACAAATCACACATTTAGAAACTCGTACGCTCACATTTTTGAAACAATTGCTGCAGTGAATGTGGTGCAAAACGCATTTACACACCCGCATCAAGAAATGTGCAGTCGTGGAGAAATGTTGAACATCCGCAAATCAGTACGTGAATTCATCAAATGAGAGTTGCACACTTGTAGAATATTTTCTCAGAAATGTCTTGTATATTTTTCTAACACAAACAAAAAGTACATAACTACAACTGCTTGAATCTGCTGCAATGAATCTCAAACACTGTTTTTCGCTTTCAAGTGACAAGTTTCGCGCTCTCCCTTTTGCACCGAGATATTTGGTTCAAAAGTGATTTGTGCATCTGTAGAGGTAGTGGGCGGGACTGTTTAGAGATTACAGAATTTCAGCCAATCAGAAGAGCTACTGAGCCAGTAGATATACGCCCCAAGCAGTTTTACGCCCCTGTTGTTCCTCATGCGTCCAGTAGGGGGAGGCTGCAGACCTATGACCTACTGTAAAATGTATTATTTATATATATTTATAAACTGTTTTTATATACAGGAGACTGACTGATATATGACGTTGTGAATTTATATTAAGTTATATTTAGATATTAACCATATTCAGGCCATTAGACATACAGTACTGTGTAATCATATGGATCCTAAATGAAATATTTGCTTTACAATTCACAATTGCTCGTAATACAGCAACAGAACATGTCCTACATAGCATTTTATGAAGACCAACACAATTTAACCATTTTCTAAAGTTCCAAGGGTCATTTAAAAGAAAGACAATATTGTTGCTCACAAAAAAATATATTTATTAACACCATGACTTGGTTATTTCTTAACAGCATGACTCCTGTGACTCTCCAATGGCTTGCCACTCTTCTTTAATTGTTTCTTTATCCTGTTGTCAAAGTGATCCCACTCACTGATAAAAATAAATAAAAAAGCAAAAGTTGCATAGTGGTAGAAACAATGGTTATTTATAAATAATGGCAGGATGTCATGTTTCAAATTTTTTCCTTTATAGGATCCTTATAGGATCCTTACAGTACCTTGCGTCAATGACAGGTCCTCGAAGGAATTTCTCCTCAGCCTCCAAGATTGACACGTTTCACAACAGCAAGAGCACAGATGATGGACTACCAGAGAAAGATTTATCACAGGCCAAATAAGCCAAGCATCATTTTGCATTTTTTTTTTTTTTTTTTTTTTTTTACAACAAAATCAAAAGTGCCTTTTCTATATTAAGCACAAAACTGTTATTTTATAGCAATGATCTAACATTATGGATAAACTATTTGACATTAAAAACAATGTGAATATGACACCATGCAGAGCACAACTAACACACAAGACCTACCTCTGGAAAAGGGACATCCATAATGAATCGGGTCTGGTCACTGTGGGTGTGTGTAGGTGTGCCATCCAAAATTGAAGTCATCTGAGTGTAGATAACATCAATTCGCTCCTGATCTTCAATGAACAATATTGATGGAACACTTGGAAAAAGTGTCAAGTCACTTTTATTTTTTTTTTGTCCATTGATGATAGACTGTGGTTAGTTAAGTTTGAGTCAGACAGAACATCTGACTCAATCAAGTACTTTTGCCTCTCGAAATAAACTGACCCATCTTTTGAATTGATATCGCTATTCTTTCTTATTTAATTGATCAATCTTTTATAAATAATAAATGTTGCATCATTACACAATACAATCAACAACAATAACTTTAGCAGATTATTTAACATACCTCATACGTATCGCTTCAAGAAGGTCTGCTGCTATCATACATATAGATATGGTCTGCTGTTCTTATATATGACTGGGCTCATATACTAATATACAGCCTCCCCCTACTGGACGCATGAGGAACAACAGGGGCGTAAAACTGCTTGGGGCGTATATCTACTGGCTCAGTAGCTCTTCTGATTGGCTGAAATTCTGTAATCTCTAAACAGTCCCGCCCACTACCTCTACAGATGCACAAATCACTTTTGAACCAAATATCTCGGTGCAAAAGGGAGAGCGCGAAACTTGTCACTTGAAAGCGAAAAACAGTGTTTGAGATTCATTGCAGCAGATTCAAGCAGTTGTAGTTATGTACTTTTTGTTTGTGTTAGAAAAATATACAAGACATTTCTGAGAAAATATTCTACAAGTGTGCAACTCTCATTTGATGAATTCACGTACTGATTTGCGGATGTTCAACATTTCTCCACGACTGCACATTTCTTGATGCGGGTGTGTAAATGCGTTTTGCACCACATTCACTGCAGCAATTGTTTCAAAAATGTGAGCGTACGAGTTTCTAAATGTGTGATTTGTAGAATAGGATTTGTGCACCTGCAATGAAGAATTTGAGAAGGTGTAACTGTTGTGTTGTGTTTGTGGGAGAGAAAAAAAGGCTACAGGTTTGACACTCTTAAAACATTTCACTCTGTGACTTCAAATTTACTGATACACATGTGTGGCTTTTCTCTACAACTACAAATCGCACTGCCACAGGTGTTCAGTTGTTTTGAATCAAAAATAACTTCATATTTTTAGCACTTCCGTTTCTGACGCGCAGACTCAAACTAAGCTTGATGACGTCAGTAACCTGTCTGACAGATGTAAATCCGAAATCCAGTTTGATACCCCTTAATTGGATTTATGTATTCTAGAAAATAATTCAAACGCCCAACTATAATTTTTTCCATTAATTTTCCAAAATGTGAAGTGAGTGCAATAAGCCTATAATTTACGCTGCAGGAGACGCTGTATTCCTCTGAAACGCTGTATAAACAATACTGTTTTAAAACCATTTTCCTGGTTAACTGGGCTGCATAGCGCTCAAAACCAACATGAAAGGGTAACTTAGCTAGTAATGTTTACTTATAGCGTTTTATTTTGTTGTTAAACTGTGTAAAATTACAGGTGATGTTAAATCAATGCTGGATGGTTTCAAGCTAATAGACGGTAGCTAACATTAGCAGGTAAGCCCGCACTTTTTGACATTCAAACAGGCGGCCTGTTGTCTGAACCAACTCAAACAGTGATTAAAATGCTGCAGCTTAATTTTCATTATAAAGAGGCAAATAACGTTACACACACACGAGACCAAAATTAAAAAAAATTCAAACTTGCACAAAGAAAAACTTGCACTAGATGCTAGCGCTAAACCATTATCCACGAGTGAACATGTTAAAGTTGTCCGAATATCAAACAACGTCTTACAAAGCGCATTTTGTGAATCATTTGATCGGGGCTTCAGAGCGAGTTCGCAAAACATTTGATTCAGACCGGGACATCGAAGCGTGCTTCGCGAATCATTCGAGATCAGGATTTTCGAGAGGATTTGCAAAACATTTGATTCAGATCGGGACTCCGAATCGTGTTTCGCGAATCATTTGATCGGAGCTTCGCGAAATGATTCGCGAAACGCGAATTGATTCAGATCGGGACTCCGAAGCGCGTTCCGCGAATCATTTGATCGGGCCTTCGGAGCGAGTCCGCAAAACATTTGATTCAGATCGGGTCTCCGAAGCGCGTTCCGCGAATCATTTGATCGGGGCTTCGGAGCGAGTCCGCTAAACATTTGATTCAGATCGGGACTCCGAAGCGCGTTTCGCGAATCATTTGAGATCAGGTCTTTCGAGCGGATTTGCAAAGCATTTGATTCTATCATGTAGGCTAGCACTAGATCAAGTGTTAATAAAGAGAAAAGAGGTTTAGAGACAAATTTTTGTTAATAGCCTGTTAGTAATCCCACAGTCCATAGCATCAGTAACTGTATAATTTAGCAAGGGAGAATTAAAACAAAATAGGATGAGTTTCAATTTTATTTTATGTAGCAATGGTCATCTTAACCTCTGTGCAGTGTTCAGGGTATTTCAGGACCCTAAATTAAATTCTAATTCATCTAAATGACATGACACTTAATGACTTTACCAAAACAGAAATTGGGATGTCTGATTGTATATTAGTGTAATAAAATCACTCAGAATGTTCATATAGTGCTTTTGTTTAAAATTGTAATTTTAAATGTTTTCCAGTAAATGGCAGAAATCTGCCACTTAAGTATGGCAAATTTTTCATATGACCATGTATGAAAGCAAGAAATGTAGATATACTTTAAAGTTAACTACATGTTTATTTTGTATAAGCATTTCATTTAAACATGTAATACTTTTTTTTCAAAAATGTAACATTTAAACAAATTCCATATCAAACTTAGCTAGTAATGTTTACTTATAGCGTTTTATTTTGTTGTTAAACTGTGTAAAATTACAGGTGATGTTAAATCAATGCTGGATGGTTTCAAGCTAATAGACGGTAGCTAACATTAGCAGGTAAGCCCGCACTTTTTGACATTCAAACAGGCGGCCTGTTGTCTGAACCAACTCAAACAGTGATTAAAATGCTGAAGCTTAATTTTCATTATAAAGAGGCAAATAACGTTACACACACACGAGACCAAAATTACAAAAAATGCAAACTTGCACAAAGAAAAACTTGCACTAGATGCTAGCGCTAAACCATTATCCACGAGTGAACATGTTAAAGTTGTCCGAATATCAAACAACGTCTTACAAAGCGCATTTTGTGAATCATTTGATCGGGGCTTCAGAGCGAGTTCGCAAAACATTTGATTCAGACCGGGACATCGAAGCGTGCTTTGCGAATCATTCGAGATCAGGATTTTCGAGAGGATTTGCAAAACATTTGATTCAGATCGGGACTCCGAATCGTGTTCCGCGAATCATTTGATCGGGCCTTCGGAGCGAGTCCGCAAAACATTTGATTCAGATCGGGTCTCCGAAGCGCGTTTCGGGAATCATTTGATCGGGGCTTCGGAGCGAGTCCGCAAAACATTTGATTCAGATCGGGTCTCCGAAGCGCGTTTCGCGAATCATTTGATCGGGGCTTCTGAGCGAGTCCGCTAAACATTTGATTCAGATCGGGACTCCAAAGCGCATTTCGGGAATCATTTGATCGGGGCCTCGGAGCGAGTCCGCAAAACATTTGATTCAGATCGGGACTCCGAAGCGCGTTTCGCGAATCATTTGAGATCAGGTCTTTCGAGCAGATTTGCAAAGCATTTGATTCTTTCATGTAGGCTAGCACTAGATCAAGTTTTAATAAAGAGAAAAGAGGTTTAGAGACAAATTTTTGTTAATAGCCTGTTAGTAATCCCACAGTCCATAGCATCAGTAACTGTATAATTTAGCAAGGGAGAATTAAAACAAAATAGGATGAGTTTCAATTTTATTTTATGTAGCAATGGTCATCTTAACCTCTGTGCAGTGTTCAGGGTATTTCAGGACCCTAAATTAAATTCTAATTCATCTAAATGACATGACACTTAATGACTTTACCAAAACAGAAATTGGGATGTCTGATTGTATATTAGTGTAATAAAATCACTCAGAATGTTCATATAGTGCTTTTGTTTAAAATTGTAATTTTAAATGTTTTCCAGTAAATGGCAGAAATCTGCCACTTAAGTATGGCAAATTTCTCATATGACCATGTATGAAAGCAAGAAATGTAGATATACTTTAAAGTTAACTACATGTTTATTTTGTATAAGCATTTCATTTAAACACGTAATACTTTTTTCAAAAATGTAACATTTAAACAAATTCCATATCAACTGTATAGTAAAAACATTAAAGGAAGTGATGTTACAATTCATGATTGTCTAGATATTGGTGTTTTCTTTCACTTTCTTTTATCATTGCAAATATCAGTATTCAACATTTTGGGTCTAAAACATCAAAACATTATGCATTTGTAATTGCATGTTAAATGCATTTATATCTTGCATTAAACAGTGTGTGTAAACATCTGTCGGGGTCTCTAGAGAGCGATGTGTAGAGGATTAAAATGCTGATGTCACTAGCAGGTGTGTAGATGATGCTGATGTCACTAGCAGGTGAGTAGATGATGCTGATGTCACTAGCAGGTGAGTAGATGATGCTGATGTCACTAGCAGGTGTGTAGATGATGCTGATGTCACTAGCAGGTGAGTAGATGATGCTGATGTCACTAGCAGGTGTGTAGATGATGCTGATGTCACTAGCAGGTGTGTAGATGATGCTGATGTCACTAGCAGGTGTGTAGAGGATGCTGATGTCACTAGCACGTGTCAAGATGATGCTGATGTCACTAGCAGGTGTGTAGATGATGCTGATGTCACTAGCAGGTGTGTAGATGATGCTGATGTCACTAGCAGGTGTGTAGATGATGCTGATGTCACTAGCAGGTGTGTATATGATGCTGATGTCACTAGCAGGTGTGTAGATGATGCTGATGTCACTAGCAGGTGTGTATATGATGCTGATGTCACTAGCAGGTGTGTAGATGATGCTGATGTCACTAGCAGGTGTGTAGAGGATGCTGATGTCACTAGCAGGTGTGTATATGATGCTGATGTCACTAGCAGGTGTGTAGATGATGCTGATGTCACTAGCAGGTGTGTAGATGATGCTGATGTCACTAGCAGGTGTGTATATGATGCTGATGTCACTAGCAGGTGTCAAGATGATGCTGATGTCACTAGCAGGTGTTTTTGCCAGCTCCTTTATTTATCCCATGCCTCAGTAAGAGCACTTAATTAACATAAAGCAAACAACATTACATGTATTATTTTGTGTTAAACATAACACTTTAATAAAAACAACTCATTAATTTGGAAAGTTACTATCACATTTATGCAATAATATACCAGTTACTTAGAACAACAATTCAAAGTTAAATAACCTACAAACCATTATAAAATAATTTGAATTCTGCTTGTACAACAGATGTTTGTTCAACTGCTTGTATTTCATGTTGTGGATTTTATTGATAACTTTAAATGTCTTTGTTAATTTAGTGTGACTTAAGCCAGAAAGAGAGCAGTATAAAAAGGTGATGGCAAAAGTATAAAAACACTGCTTCACTAACCTGCTCGACTGTTAGCATAACTGCTGCCATGTGCTACATTAAATGTATAACGTTACATCTAACAATACAAATAAAACATATTTGATTAATGTCTATAGTTACTGATAAGCTATTAATATAAGTTATCGTTTTAGTTAACACATTACACTCACCTGGGACTGGACGGCTGTTGTAATCGTGCTCCTGCACCATCACGACATTTACTTCTCTGCACCACAAACATCCCGTTTTGACGCGTGATTTAACGTCTCCGCAACTTTTCCACGCAAACCTGGAAGGCACAGCCCACTGTGCGAGATCGACCGTAATCCGGTTGGACACGGACCTAATCCTCCGTGAAGGGTTTAGCACACACTAAAGTACCTTTCCTCACAGTATAATTGTCGCCTCCTCCTCTCGCAGTATAGCCCAAATCAACGCTTTTTTTATTTTTCGTCGGTGGGAAAACTATGAAATGATAAATAAGTTTGTTTTTATTATTATTAGAGCACAAAGGCACACTATACACATCTGAATACTTTTGGTCTCCGCCATTTTTCTGCAAGCGAATGAACGCTATAGCGCTTTCACTGGAAAATAACTTGAGATCTGGGCTTCGGAGCGAGTTCGCAAAACATTTGATTCAGATCGGGACTCCAAATCGCGTTTCGGGAATCATTTGATCGGGGCTTCTGAGCGAGTCCGCTAAACATTTGATTCAGATCGGGTCTCCGAAGCGCGTTTCGGGAATCATTTGATCGGGGCTTCGGAGCGAGTCCGCTAAACATTTGATTCAGATCGGGACTCCAAATCGCGTTTCGGGAATCATTTGATCGGGGCTTCTGAGCGAGTCCGCTAAACATTTGATTCAGATCGGGTCTCCGAAGCGCGTTTCGGGAATCATTTGATCGGGGCTTCTGAGCGAGTCCGCTAAACATTTGATTCAGATCGGGACTCCAAATCGCGTTTCGGGAATCATTTGATCGGGGCTTCGGAGCGAGTCCGCTAAACATTTGATTCAGATCGGGACTCCAAATCGCGTTTCGGGAATCATTTGATCGGGGCTTCGGAGCGAGTCCGCTAAACATTTGATTCAGATCGGGACTCCGAAGCGCGTTTCGCGAATCATCACCCAATCAGGTCTTTCGAGCGGATTTGCAAAGCATTTGATTCTATCATGTAGGCTAGTACTAGATCAAGTTTTAATAAAGAGAAAAGAGGTTTAGAGACAAATTTTTGTTAATAGCCTGTTAGTAATCCCACAGTCCATAGCATCAGTAACTGTATAATTTAGCAAGGGAGAATTAAAACAAAATAGGATGAGTTTCAATTTTATTTTCTGTAGCAATGGTCATCTTAACCTCTGTGCAGTGTTCAGGGTATTTCAGGACCCTAAATTAAATTCTAATTCATCTAAATGACATGACACTTAATGACTTTACCAAAACAGAAATTGGGATGTCTGATTGTATATTAGTGTAATAAAATCACTCAGAATGTTCATATAGTGCTTTTGTTTAAAATTGTAATTTTAAATGTTTTCCAGTAAATGGCAGAAATCTGCCACTTAAGTATGGCAAATTTCTCATATGACCATGTATGAAAGCAAGAAATGTAGATATACTTTAAAGTTAACTACATGTTTATTTTGTATAAGCATTTCATTTAAACATGTAATACTTTTTTCAAAAATGTAACATTTAAACAAATTCCATATCAACTGTATAGTAAAAACATTAAAGGAAGTGATGTTACAATTCATGATTGTCTAGATATTGGTGTTTTCTTTCACTTTCTTTTATCATTGCAAATATCAGTATTCAACATTTTGGGTCTAAAACATCAAAACATTATGCATTTGTAATTGCATGTTAAATGCATTTATATCTTGCATTAAACAGTGTGTGTAAACATCTGTCGGGGTCTCTAGAGAGCGATGTGTAGAGGATTAAAATGCTGATGTCACTAGCAGGTGTGTAGATGATGCTGATGTCACTAGCAGGTGAGTAGATGATGCTGATGTCACTAGCAGGTGAGTAGATGATGCTGATGTCACTAGCAGGTGAGTAGATGATGCTGATGTCACTAGCAGGTGAGTAGATGATGCTGATGTCACTAGCAGGTGTGTAGATGATGCTGATGTCACTAGCAGGTGTGTAGATGATGCTGATGTCACTAGCAGGTGTGTAGATGATGCTGATGTCACTAGCAGGTGTGTATATGATGCTGATGTCACTAGCAGGTGTGTAGATGATGCTGATGTCACTAGCAGGTGTGTAGAGGATGCTGATGTCACTAGCACGTGTCAAGATGATGCTGATGTCACTAGCAGGTGTTTTTGCCAGCTCCTTTATTTATCCCATGCCTCAGTAAGAGCACTTAATTAACATAAAGCAAACAACAATACATGTATTATTTTGTGTTAAACATAACACTTTAATAAAAACAACTCATTAATTTGGAAAGTTACTATCACATTTATGCAATAATATACCAGTTACTTAGAACATCAATTCAAAGTTAAATAACCTACAAACCATTATAAAATAATTTGAATTCTGCTTGTACAACAGATGTTTGTTCAACTGCTCGTATTTCATGTTGTGGATTTTATTGATAACTTTAAATGTCTTTGTTAATTTAGTGTGACTTAAGCCAGAAAGAGAGCAGTATAAAAAGGTGATGGCAAAAGTATAAAAACACTGCTTCACTAACCTGCTCGACTGTTAGCATAACTGCTGCCATGTGCTACATTAAATGTATAACGTTACATCTAACAATACAAATAAAACATACTATATTTGATTAATGTCTATAGTTACTGATAAGCTATTAATATAAGTTATCGTTTTAGTTAACACATTACACTCACCTGGGACTGGACGGCTGTTGTAATCGTGCTCCTGCACCATCACGACATTTACTTCTCTGCACCACAAACATCCCGTTTTGACGCGTGATTTAACGTCTCCGCAACTTTTCCACGCAAACCTGGAAGGCACAGCCCACTGTGCGAGATCGACCGTAATCCGGTTGGACACGGACCTAATCCTCCGTGAAGGGTTTAGCACACACTAAAGTACCTTTCCTCACAGTATAATTGTCCCCTCCTCCTCTCGCAGTATAGCCCAAATCAACGCTTTTTTTATTTTTCGTTGGTGGGAAAACTATGAAATGATAAATAAGTTTGTTTTTATTATTATTAGAGCACAAAGGCACACTATACACATCTGAATACTTTTGGTCTCCGCCATTTTTCTGCAAGCGAATGAACGCTATAGCGCTTTCACTGGAAAATAACTTGAGATCTGGGCTTCGGAGCGAGTTCGCAAAACATTTGATTCAGATCGGGACTCCGAAGCGCGTTTCGGGAATCATTTGATCGGGGCTTCGGAGCGAGTCCGCAAAACATTTGATTCAGATCGGGTCTCCGAAGCGCGTTTCGGGAATCATTTGATCGGGGCTTCGGAGCGAGTCCGCTAAACATTTGATTCAGATCGGGTCTCCGAAGCGCGTTTCGGGAATCATTTGATCGGGGCTTCTGAGCGAGTCCGCTAAACATTTGATTCAGATCGGGACTCCGAATCGCGTTTCGGGAATCATTTGATCGGGGCTTCGGAGCGAGTCCGCTAAACATTTGATTCAGATCGGGACTCCGAATCGCGTTTCGGGAATCATTTGATCGGGGCCTCGGAGCGAGTCCGCAAAACATTTGATTCAGATCGGGACTCCGAATCGCTTTTCGCGAATCATTTGAGATCAGGTCTTTCGAGCGGATTTGCAAAGCATTTGATTCTATCATGTAGGCTAGTACTAGATCAAGTTTTAATAAAGAGAAAAGATGTTTAGAGACAAATTTTTGTTAATAGCCTGTTAGTAATCCCACAATCCATAGCATCAGTAACTGTATAATTTAGTAAGGGAAAATTAAAACTAAATAGGATGAGTTTCAATTTTTATTTTATTTATGTAGCAATGGTCATCTTAACCTCTGTGCAGTGTTCAGGGTATTTCAGGACCCTAAATTAAATTCTAATTCATCTAAATGACATGACACTTAATGACTTTACCAAAACAGAAATTGGGATGTCTGATTGTATATTAGTGTAATAAAATCACTCAGAATGTTCATATAGTGCTTTTGTTTAAAATTGTAATTTTAAATGTTTTCCAGTAAATGGCAGAAATCTGCCACTTAAGTATGGCAAATTTCTCATATGACCATGTATGAAAGCAAGAAATGTAGATATACTTTAAAGTTAACTACATGTTTATTTTGTATAAGCATTTCATTTAAACATGTAATACTTTTTTTCAAAAATGTAACATTTAAACAAATTCCATATCAACTGTATAGTAAAAACATTAAAGGAAGTGATGTTACAACTCATGATTGTCTAGATATTGGTGTTTTTAATTTCACCTCTTAAAGCACTTTCTTTTATCATTGCAAATATCAGTATTCAACATTTTGGGATTAAAACATCAAAACATTATGCATTTGTAATTGCAGGTTAAATGCATTTATATCTTGCATTAAACAGTGTGTGTAAACATCTGTCGGGGTCTCTAGAGAGCGATGTGTAGAGGATTAAAATGCTGATGTCACTAGCAGGTGTGTAGATGATGCTGATGTCACTAGCAGGTGTGTAGATGATGCTGATGTCACTAGCAGGTTGAGTAGATGATGCTGATGTCACTAGCAGGTGTGTAGATGATGCTGATGTCACTAGCACGTGTCAAGATGATGCTGATGTCACTAGCAGGTTGTCAGGGAAAGGAACAGGACCCAACTGCGGTAGAATGAATGAGGCGTTTTATTGAGTTACTCAGAGGACTTAATCCCTTGGAGCATGAGAGAGTCAGCGCTCTGCATGTACAGCCAGCTCGAAGATCCCTACGGTGACCGCCGCACAGCAGGGAGGAACAGGTGGCAGATCAGCGCTGGCGAGCCGAAGCGTCCGAAGGCAATGCACAGGTGAGTCGAGACAGCCGCCTGGTTGATGAGGACTACTGAGTACGAAAGGCAGCAGGGAAAAAAAAACAAAAAAAAGCAGGCCGACTAGATAGAGAAAAGATACAAAAACCGAAGTCAGGCAAACTAAGACAAGCAACTAGAAGCTTACTCTAGCAACGCTTACGGACTGACACAAGATAGCAAACACAAGGGTAAGATAAAGGGAAGATAATCAGAGTAATACAGGGTGCAGGTGAGGGAGAAAACGTTAACAGGGATAACAAGAGGGGCGGAGAAAACATAGCGAGAATAGTGAAACACCTGGAGAGCCAGCAAAACCCAAATCATGTGCTCCAGGACAGAAAAGACCTCAGCCCCCACTGAGATCATGACAGCACCCCCTCCCCCAGGAACGCCACCAGGCGACCTAAGGAAGGGGCCTACCATGTTTGCGGCGGAAGTCGTCGATCAGCGACCGATCCAGAATGTCCCGAGCTGGGACCCAACTCCTCTCCTCCGGGCCGTAACCCTCCCAGTCCACCAGGTATTGAAAGCCCCTGCCACGACGACGAACATCTAGTAATCTCCTAACAGCATAGACAGGAGAACCATCCACTAGACGAGGGGGAGGGGGGGCAGGGGAGAAACTGTTGGTATTAAGAGGGGATCTTAAAACTGGTTTAACCCTGGATACATGGAAAACAGGGTGAACCCGACCAAGAGAGGGGGGCAACTTGAGCCGTATCGCAGCCGGATTAATGACCTTGGTGATCTGGTATGGGCCAATGAACCTGGGTGCCAGTTTGCGAGAGACAGCCCTGAGAGGCAGGTCCTTGGAAGACAGCCATACCTTCTGACCACAGACATAACGGGGTGCTGGGGTCCGGTGGCGATCAGCCGCTGCCTTGGTCCGCCTAGAGGCCTGGGCCAGGGCCTTCCTAGCCTTCCTCCAGATGCGGCGACATCTTCGAACAAAGGCTAGGGCAGACGGAACTGCAGCATCGGGTTCCTGAGAGGGAAATAAGGGAGGGGAGTAACCAACAGAACATTCAAAGGGTGACATACCTGTGGATGCTACTGGAAGAGTATTATGGGAATACTCAATCCACGTGAGCTGTTGGCTCCAGGAGGCAGGGTTACGGAATGCCAGGCAGCGGAGAACTCGCTCGAGATCCTGATTGGCTCGTTCACACTGACCGTTGGTCTGGGGGTGAAATCCTGATGACAGACTTGTAGAGGCCCCAATCTGTCGACAAAATTCTTGCCAAAACCGGGAGACAAACTGGGGACCCCTGTCAGAGACTACGTCCACCGGAAGCCCATGGATACGGAAGACGTGGTCAATTACCAGTTGGGCGGTCTCCTTGGCAGAGGGGAGTTTGGGGAGGGGCACAAAATGAACCGCCTTAGAAAAGCGATCCACCACTGTGAGAATAACAGTGTTACCATTTGAGACAGGCAAGCCAGAGACAAAATATAAGGCAATGTGTGACCAGGGGCGAGAAGGAATGGGCAAGGGTTGAAGTTGGCCAATGTAGGGACGGTTAGAGACCTTGTTTTGGGCACAAACTGAACAAGCCAATACAAACTGCCTGACATCCTGGCCCATTGAGGGCCACCAAAATCGCTGACGGATGGCAGCCAGAGACCTCCTGATTCCTGGATGGCAGGTGACCTTAGATTCATGCCCCCACTGAAGGACCTCGGGGCGTAACACTGCCGGCACGAACAACCGACCCGCCGGACACTCAACTGGTACTTCCACCCCTCGTCCGGCCTCCTCCACCCGCCGCTCGACGTCCCAGGAGAGCACCCCCACCACCACTCCATCCGGGAGTATGGTCTCGGTAGGCACCTCCTCTCCCGGGCGCTCGAACTGACGGGATAGAGTATCAGGTTTGACGTTCTTAGCCCCAGGCCGGTACGAAAGGGTGAAGTTAAAACGGTCAAAGAAGAGTGCCCAGCGGGCCTGGCGCGGACTCAACCTCTTGGCCGAACGGATGTATTCTAAGTTCTTATGATCCGTCCAGACCAAGAAGGGCAGCGCCGACCCCTCCAACCAGTGGCGCCACTCACCCAAGGCCAACCTCACCGCCAGCAGCTCACGATTACCTATGTCGTAGTTTCGTTCAGCCGGGTTAAGGCGATGGGAAAAATATGCACAAGGGTGCATCTTCCCATCCTTACTGGAGCGCTGGGACAAGACCGCGCCTACCCCAACCTCCGACGCGTCCACCTCAACAATGAATTGCCGTTCAGGATCTGGAACAGAGAGAACAGGAGCAGAGATAAACCGGGACTTTAAATTATCAAAGGCCTCCTGAGCCTGCGTACTCCAGGTAAACGGTACCTTAATGGAGGTGAGCGCCGTTAGGGGTGCAGCTACCTGGCCAAAATTCCTGATGAATCGCCGATAAAAGTTGGCAAAGCCCAAGAACCGCTGCAGAGCCCTCCTGGAGTTGGGGACTGGCCACTTGGCGACAGCCTTGACCTTGGCCTGATCAGGCTTGATCTCCCCTTCTGAGACTATAAACCCCAGGAACGAAACGGACTTGGCGTGGAACTCGCACTTCTCCGCTTTGACATATAGCTGGTTCTCAAGAAGCCGTTGGAGGACCTGGCGCACATGCTGAGTGTGTACCTGAGGGGAGGGAGAAAAGATGAGAATATCATCAAGGTACACAAAGACAAACCTATTAATCATGTCTCCCAACACGTTATTGACCATGCCCTGGAAGACAGCCGGAGCATTAGTAAGCCCAAACGGAAGGACCAGGTATTCATAGTGTCCCGTGGGGGTATTGAAGGCTGTCTTCCACTCATCGCCCTCACGAATACGGATGAGGTGATAGGCGTTGCGGAGGTCTAATTTAGTGAAGACCTTGGCTCCCTGCAAAAGTTCAAAGGCAGATGACATTAACGGCAAGGGGTACCGGTTCTTTATAGTTATGTCATTTAACCCTCGATAATCAATGCAAGGACGCAGAGAGCCATCCTTCTTCTTAACGAAGAAGAACCCAGCACCAGCAGGGGAGGATGAGTGGCGGATGAGTCCGGCCCTTAAGGATTCCTGAATGTATGAGTCCATGGCCTCTCGTTCAGGACCTGACAGGGAAAAAAGGCGCCCCCGGGGCGGAGAAGTGCCTGGAAGGAGATCGATGGCACAATCAAACGGTCGATGAGGAGGGAGCGAGGTGGCTCGAGACTTGCTGAAAACCAGCCGCAGATCGAAGTACTCCGCCGGTACCCCAGTGAGGTCAGCAGGCTCCACCTGAAAAACAGGAGGCACAGACACAGGAGGAGAGGCAGAACCAAGGCAACATGCATGACACGACTGACTCCATGAAACAATTTGACTGCGGGACCAATCCACATGAGGGCTGTGCTGAGCCAACCAAGGATGTCCCAAAACAAGTCTGGCATGAGGGGACTTCAGAAGGTACAGCACAACGGACTCATGGTGATTGCCCGAAACAACAAGACTTACACGAGGAGTGGTGTGAGTGATGGTGGCGACCGGCTGACCAGAAAGACCCCAGACTGTGATAGGAGAAGGAAGAGAGACGGCTGGGATGCCCCAATTCTTTGCAGTGCAATAGTCCAGGAAACTGGCTTCAGCGCCAGAATCAATAAGAGCCTTGCAGGAGTGATCTGAGCCCTGGTACTTGATGGTGGCAGACAGTTGGGTACGTGACTGAGGGGAGATGAGGGGAGAAACGCCCACTAGGACTCCCCGGTTGACTAGTGGGCTCTGGCTTTTAATGGACATGACTGAACAAAATGACCTGACCCTCCACAATACAGGCAGAGGCCCTTCACCAGCCGATGTTGTCTCTCCTGGGCCGACAAATGCAG
The DNA here is from genome assembly GCF_003368295.1 of Carassius auratus. Classification (NCBI taxonomy): domain Eukaryota; kingdom Metazoa; phylum Chordata; class Actinopteri; order Cypriniformes; family Cyprinidae; genus Carassius; species Carassius auratus. Next base: position 28,643 of record NW_020526700.1, read on the forward strand.
TCGCCCCAGCTGCATGGGTTCAGAATCCATCTGGGGTGATAGAGGCGGTTGTTGGGGCTTGAATGGCTGGGTATCTTCTAGCCCCCAAGATGGACGGGAAGTCAAACGTCGTTGACGTAGATGAAGACGGCTCTCGACTCGAATGGCCAAGTCAATAAAACCCTCCAGGGTCTTGGGCAGCTCGTGTGTAGCTATCTCGTCCTGAATGTCAAAGCTCAGGCCCTCCCGAAACATAGCCCGCAGCGCCTCCTCATTCCAACCACAAGAGGCCGCTAGAGTCTTAAACTGGATGGCGTACTCCGTAACAGAACGCCCACCTTGACGGAGCCGTGCGAGTCGGGAAGCAGCCTCATCCCCCTTCACGGAGCGATCAAAACAGCTTCATCATTTCACAGCGAAAATCTTCAAAGTTTGAACAAAAATGGGCCCTCGCGTCCCAAACAGCCGTTCCCCAGTCGCGAGCTTTTCCCGTCAGCAGTGTGATGACATAAGCGATCTTCAAACGCTCTGTAGCGTAACGGCGCGGTTGCAGCGCGAACACCAACGCGCATTGAGACAGGAAAGCCCGACATGAATTCGGATCTCCGTCATACAAGGGCGGATTATTAGCGTGCGGCTCGGGCTCGAGCTGAGCGAGAGGCTGGGAACCCATCGGGGCGGCGGATGACAGAACACTTTGTAGTTCACGGAAGCGATCACTTAATTCGGCCATTTGGGTAGTGAGTGTCTCTACCTCCTGAGCGGTGGACGAAAGCTGGCTGGCTTGGTGGCCGAGGAGAGCGCCTTGATGAGCGATAGCCGATCGAACGAACTCTTCACCCGCTGGGTCCATTTCTGGTCAGTCCGTACTGTCAGGGAAAGGAACAGGACCCAACTGCGGTAGAATGAATGAGGCGTTTTATTGAGTTACTCAGAGGACTTAATCCCTTGGAGCATGAGAGAGTCAGCGCTCTGCATGTACAGCCAGCTCGAAGATCCCTACGGCGACCGCCGCACAGCAGGGAGGAACAGGTGGCAGATCAGCGCTGGCGAGCCGAAGCGTCCGAAGGCAATGCACAGGTGAGTCGAGACAGCCGCCTGGTTGATGAGGACTACTGAGTACGAAAGGCAGCAGGGAAAAAAAAACAAAAAAAAGCAGGCCGACTAGATAGAGAAAAGATACAAAAACCGAAGTCAGGCAAACTAAGACAAGCAACTAGAAGCTTACTCTAGCAACGCTTACGGACTGACACAAGATAGCAAACACAAGGGTAAGATAAAGGGAAGATAATCAGAGTAATACAGGGTGCAGGTGAGGGAGAAAACGTTAACAGGGATAACAAGAGGGGCGGAGAAAACATAGCGAGAATAGTGAAACACCTGGAGAGCCAGCAAAACCCAAATCATGTGCTCCAGGACAGAAAAGACCTCAGCCCCCACTGAGATCATGACACAGGTGTGTAGATGATGCTGATGTCACTAGCAGGTGTGTAGATGATGCTGATGTCACTAGCAGGTGTGTAGATGATGCTGATGTCACTAGCAGGTGTGTATATGATGCTGATGTCACTAGCACGTGTCAAGATGATGCTGATGTCACTAGCAGGTGTTTTTGCCAGCTCCTTTATTTATCCCATGCCTCAGTAAGAGCACTTAATTAACATAAAGCAAACAACAATACATGTATTATTTTGTGTTAAACATAACACTTTAATAAAAACAACTCATTAATTTGGAAAGTTACTATCACATTTATGCAATAATATACCAGTTACTTAGAACATCAATTCAAAGTTAAATAACCTACAAACCATTATAAAATAATTTTAATTCTGCTTGTACAACAGATGTTTGTTCAACTGCTCGTATTTCATGTTGTGGATTTTATTGATAACTTTAAATGTCTTTGTTAATTTAGTGTGACTTAAGCCAGAAAGAGAGCAGTATAAAAGGGTGATGGCAAAAGTATAAAAACACCGCTTCACTAACCTGCTCGACTGTTAGCATAACTGCTACCATGTGCTACATTAAATGTATAACGTTACATCTAACAATACAAATAAAACATACTATATTTGATTAATGTCTATAGTTGCCGATAAGCTATTAATATAAGTTATTGTTTTAGTTAACACATTACACTCACCTGGGACTGGACGGCTGTTGTAATCGTGCTCCTGCACCATCACGACATTTACTTCTCTGCACCACGAACATCCCGTTTTGACGCGTGATTTAACGTCTACGCAACTTTTTCCACGCAAACCTGGAAGGCACAGCCCACTGTGCGAGATCGACCGTAATCCGGTTGGACACGGACCTAATCCTCCGTGAAGGGTTTAGCACACACTAAAGTACCTTTCCTCACAGTATAATTGTCGCCTCCTCCTCTCGCAGTATAGCCCAAATCAACGCTTTTTTTATTTTCGTCGGTGGGAAAACTATGAAATGATGAATAAGTTTGTTTTTATTATTATTACAACACAAAGGCACACTATACACATCTGAATACTTTTGGTCTCCGCCATTTTTCTGCAAGCGAATGAACACTATAGCGCTTTCACGGGAAAATAACTTGAGATCTGGGATTCGGAGCGTTCGCAAAACATTTGATTCAGATCGGGACTCCGAAGCACGTTTCGCGAATCATTTGATCGGGGCTTCGGAGCGAGTCCGCAAAACATTTGATTCAGATCGGGTCTCCGAAGCACGTTTCGCGAATCATTTGATCGGGGCTTCGGAGCGAGTCCGCAAAACATTTGATTCAGATCGGGTCTCCGAAGCACGTTTCGCGAATCATTTGATCGGGGCTTCGGAGCGAGTCCGCAAAACATTTGATTCAGATCGGGTCTCCGAAGCACGTTTCGGGAATCATTTGATCGGGGGCTTCGGAGCGAGTCCCGCTAAACATTTGATTCAGATCGGGTCTCCGAAGCGCGTTCCGCGAATCATTTGATCGGGGCTTCGGAGCGAGTCCGCTAAACATTTTGATTCAGATCGGGACTCCGAAGCGCGTTTCGCGAATCATTTGAGATCAGGTCTTTCGAGCGGATTTGCAAAGCATTTGATTCTATCATGTAGGCTAGTACTAGATCAAGTTTTAATAAAGAGAAAAGAGGTTTAGAGACAAATTTTTGTTAATAGCCTGTTAGTAATCCCACAGTCCATAGCATCAGTAACTGTATAATTTAGTAAGGGAGAATTAAAACAAAATAGGATGAGTTTCAATTTTATTTTCTGTAGCAATGGTCATCTTAACCTCTGTGCAGTGTTCAGGGTATTTCAGGACCCTAAATTAAATTCTAATTCATCTAAATGACATGACACTTAATGACTTTACCAAAACAGAAATTGGGATGTCTGATTGTATATTAGTGTAATAAAATCACTCCGAATGTTCATATAGTGCTTTTGTTTAAAATTGTAATTTTAAATGTTTTCCAGTAAATGGCAGAAATCTGCCACTTAAGTATGGCAAATTTCTCATATGACCATGTATGAAAGCAAGAAATGTAGATATACTTTAAAGTTAACTACATGTTTATTTTGTATAAGCATTTCATTTAAACACGTAATACTTTTTTCAAAAATGTAACATTTAAACAAATTCCATATCAACTGTATAGTAAAAACATTAAAGGAAGTGATGTTACAATTCAATGATTGTCTAGATATTGGTGTTTTCTTTCACTTTCTTTTATCATTGCAAATATCAGTATTCAACATTTTGGGATTAAAACATCAAAACATTATGCATTTGTAATTGCATGTTAAATGCATTTATATCTTGCATTAAACAGTGTGTGTAAACATCTGTCGGGGTCTCTAGAGAGCGATGTGTAGAGGATTAAAATGCTGATGTCACTAGCAGGTGTGTAGATGATGCTGATGTCACTAGCAGGTGAGTAGATGATGCTGATGTCACTAGCAGGTGAGTAGATGATGCTGATGTCACTAGCAGGTGTGTAGATGATGCTGATGTCACTAGCAGGTGTGTAGATGATGCTGATGTCACTAGCAGGTGTGTAGATGATGCTGATGTCACTAGCAGTTGTGTATATGATGCTGATGTCACTAGCACGTGTCAAGATGATGCTGATGTCACTAGCAGGTGTTTTTGCCAGCTCCTTTATTTATCCCATGCCTCAGTAAGAGCACTTAATTAACATAAAGCAAACAACAATACATGTATTATTTTGTGTTAAACATAAAATTTTAATAAAAACAACTCATTAATTTGGAAAGTTACTATCACATTTATGCAATAATATACCAGTTACTTAGAACATCAATTCAAAGTTAAATAACCTACAAACCATTATAAAATAATTTTAATTCTGCTTGTACAACAGATGTTTGTTCAACTGCTCGTATTTCATGTTGTGGATTTTATTGATAACTTTAAATGTCTTTGTTAATTTAGTGTGACTTAAGCCAGAAAGAGAGCAGTATAAAAGGGTGATGACAAAACTATAAAAACACTGCTTCACTAACCTGCTCGACTGTTAGCATAACTGCTACCATGTGCTACATTAAATGTATAACGTTACATCTAACAATACAAATAAAACATACTATATTTGATTAATGTCTATAGTTGCCGATAAGCTATTAATATAAGTTATCGTTTTAGTTAACACATTACACTCACCTGGGACTGGACGGCTGTTGTAATCGTGCTCCTGCACCATCAAGACATTTACTTCTCTGCACCACGAACATCCCGTTTTGACGCGTGATTTAACGTCTACGCAACTTTTCCACGCAAACCTGGAAGGCACAGCCCACTGTGCGAGATCGACCGTAATCCGGTTGGACACGGACCTAAACCTCCGTGAAGGGCTTAGCACACACTAAAGTACCTTTCCTCACAGTATAATTGTCGCCTCCTCCTCTCGCAGTATAGCCCAAATCAACGCTTTTTTTTTTTTCGTCGGTGGGAAAACAAGTTCAAGTTCAAGTTCATTTATTTATATAGCACATTTAAACAGCCACACAAGACAGACCAAAGTGCTTTACAGAACAAGCATATAAGAATAAAAGCAGCAAAACACACATAGAGAACAACTAAGCTAAGATTAATTATAAAATCAAGAAGCAAATGTAAAAAAAAATAAGAACAGTCTAAGATAAGTAATCAATATGCTAACGAGAATAGATACGTTTTGACCAGAGACTTAAAAACAGGGAGGTTGGGAGCAGTTCTGATCTCTAGAGGCATGGTGTTCCACAGACAAGGCCCTGCCACCGCAAAAGCACGCTCCCCTCTACGCTTAAGTCTGACACGAGGGACTACCAGCAGCGCCTGGTCGTGGGATCTGAGACTTCTGGACGGAATGTACGGATGAATAAGTTCAGAGAGATAAACTGGTGCTAGGTTGTGTAAAGATTTGAAGACAAAGAGAAGAATTTTGAAATCTATTCTCTGCCGGACTGGTAACCAATGTAAAGATCTGAGGATGGGAGAGATATGGTCATATTTGCGACAATTATGGATGAGTCTGGCTGCCGCATTTTGGACTAACTGAAGACGGGAGATTTGAGAATCTGATATACCGCAATATAGTGAGTTGCAATAATCCAGTCGACACGTGATGAAAGCATGAACCGCCATTTCTAGAGTTATTGGAGTGAGAAAGCCTTTGATTTTAGATAGTAAGCGAAGTTGGTAGAAACCAGAACTGACTACAGATGAGATGTGTTTATCAAACTTTAAAGACTGGTCAACAAGAACACCTAAGTTCCGCACTTCTGTAGATTTAAAGGGAGATAGACCTCCCAAGTGTGGGCATGTGAACTGGGACCTTTCACTCGGGCTGAAAACAATGACCTCGGTCTTATCATCATTAAGGGATAGGAAATTTTGAGCTAGCCATGCCTTCACCTCCTCTAAGCATAGATGAAGAGAGTTTAGTGCTGCAGGATTATTGCGCTTGATTGGAATGTAAATTTGGGTGTCGTCTGCATAAAAGTGAAAAGATACACAGTGTTTCCTAAAAATTGTGCCCAGCGGTAGCATGTAAAGAGAAAATAGAGAGGGAGCCAAAATAGAGCCCTGTGGAAGACCACATCTCAGGGGTGCCATGGAGCTGGAAAAGTTTCCCATTTTTACTAAAAACTTTCTGTCAGTAAGGTAAGACTGGAACCATGACAGGACAGAGCCTTTTATGCCCACCCACGTCTCCAGTCTAGCTAACAGAGTAGGGTGGTCAACGGTGTCAAAAGCCGCCGACAGATCTAGGAGAACTAGAACCACAGTGTCTCCACCGTCAGTGGAGAGATAAATGTCATTTAGCACTCGCAGGAGAGCGGACTCAGTGCTGTGGGCAGTCCTAAACCCAGATTGAAAGACCTCATATATACAGTTATTTGACAAAAAGTGTTGGAACTGATCCAACACGATTTTCTCTAATAACTTGGAAATGAAAGGTAGGACAGAGAAGGGCCGGTAATTTTTTAAAACAGAAGGATCCAGTGAAGGCTTCTTGAGCAAAGGAGTGACCGTAGCCACTTTAAGATTGGCCGGAACAGATCCAGTGCTTAGACACTTGTTAATAAGGGATACCATACCTGGACCCACCTTGTTTGTGATTAATTTTAAAAATCTCGGGTGAATGATATCATTTGGGCAGAATGAAGGTTTGAGCTTAGCGCTCACATCCTTCAGTGTCTGGAGGTTAATGGGAACAAAAGCCTCCCAAACACAGGAGGTACGTGGCGTAATAGGGGGGAGAGTTAATTTAGGGCAGATACTGGTCCTTAATGTAGTGATTTTGTTAATAAAAATCTCTGGAAGTCTTCACATAGAGCATCTGAGGCAACAGACAATTTAGCAGATGGGTTTAAAACAGAATGAATGACAGAAAACAAGACCTTAGGGTTAGAGTGATTGGATTCAATTAAGTTTGAGAAGTATGCAGCTTTAGCTGATTTAGCAGTGTTCTGGTAAGCTGTAAGTGAGTCTTTGAACATGCGGAAGGAGACACTTAGCCTGTCCCGTTTCCATTTGCGTTCGGCCTTTCTACATGTTTGTCTTTGGAGACGAGTGTCAGAATTTTGCCACATATCTGATTTTGGTTTGGGTTTGTGAGGCTTAAGAGGAGCAGTCACGTTTGCTACTTTAAGCCAGGCAGAATTTAAAAGGCTAAGATGCTGATCTGCATCCAGGTCAGATAAAGGTTGGTCCAAGTGCCAGTGAGAGCATAACTCAGTAAAGCACAAGTCGAAGTTTGTGTTGAACTGAGGAGAATAGAACCGTGACATAACAGGATCAGTAGTGGGTTGAGAAAGCTCCAGAAGAGACAGTGAGAATAAAATAGGCTTGTGATCAGAGAGAGGAAAATCAGAGATAACAATATCAGTGACATTAATCCCATAAGATAACACAAGGTCCAGTGTGTGGCCCTGAGTGTGGGTAGAGTTTTTGACCCACTGCAGTAGGTTAAAAGCATCTATTAAGTCAAGAAACTCCTGCGACAGGGAGTTTGAAAGACAGCAGACATGAATATTGAAGTCGCCCAACAAAAGGAAGCGATCATAGTTTGTGGCAATGTTGCCAATGAACTCAGTGAATTGGAGTATAAAATCCTTAGTGAAGAGTGGAGGGCGGTATATCACCCCAATACAGATGGGACCATTCCAATCTAGGTGGAGAAGCTGAGTTTCAAAGGTGGGGAAGGCCGTTGCAGGGACCAGCCGGCAGCGTGAGGAGAGAGAGTTATTTAAAATAGTTAAAATCCCACCCCCGCGTCCATTAGGACGAGGAGAGTTAAAAAATGTACAGTTTGCTGGAACCAGTTCTGATAAGGGAGTTAAATCACCGACCTTTATCCATGATTCTGTGATGAACATAAAATCCAAGTTGTGTGATGAGTAGAAGTCGTTTAATAAAAAGGTCTTATTCACCACGGAGCGGGCGTTTATTAGCGCCAACTTAGGTGGAGGAATAGACACGTGAGATGACGGCGCTTTTCTCAATGAGCGCAGATTTTTGTGATTTACTCCGTTCCGCCGGGCACGTCGGCCAACACTGCGGAGATCAACCTGAGTGGCAAGACTCAGATGTAGAGGGAAAACAGGACGAAGACATCGGTAAACCGCGTCCCGCGGGTGCCATGCTACAGATCTGCGTCCAAACGAAATGTCAGCTTGTAAATAAGCTTTCAGTTTCGTCATGAAACCTCCGCGGCAACCTCGTTTCCTCCTTCGCTTTCTCCGCACGGTGTTTAGCGGCCACCGGCAGATATCGTGCAGGAAGATAGTTTGGGGAGGCTCGTATGGTTTGTGAAGTGGGCATTCCACGTCCACGGTGTGAAAGTTCGCGTAGTGAAAGTTCGCGTATGAGTCCCCAACGGAGATGCGGATGTCTAGGAGAGCTTGACGGGCGTACACCAGCCGCGTACAGCAGGTAAACGACACCTCAGACAGAAAGAGAAGAAAACACGAGAGCTGCAGACGGCAAGCCAAACACACAGGCGCCATCTTTCCAACTTATTTCCAAATAACCTAATGGTTAAACCTAATAAAACTATGAAATTATAAATAAGTTTGTTTTTATTATTATTAGAGCACAAAGGCACACTATACACATCTGAATACTTTTGGTCTCCGCCATTTTTCTGCAAGCGAATGAACGCTATAGCGCTTTCACTGGAAAATAACTTGAGATCTGGGCTTCGGAGCGAGTTCGCAAAACATTTGATTCAGATCGGGACTCCGAAGCGCGTTTCGGGAATCATTTGATCGGGGCTTCGGAGCGAGTCCGCAAAACATTTGATTCAGATCGGGTCTCCGAAGCGCGTTTCGGGAATCATTTGATCGGGGCTTCTGAGCGAGTCCGCTAAACATTTGATTCAGATCGGGACTCCGAATCGCGTTTCGGGAATCATTTGATCGGGGCTTCTGAGCGAGTCCGCTAAACATTTGATTCAGATCGGGACTCCGAATCGCGTTTCGGGAATCATTTGATCGGGGCTTCGGAGCGAGTCCGCTAAACATTTGATTCAGATCGGGTCTCCGAAGCGCGTTTCGGGAATCATTTGATCGGGGCTTCTGAGCGAGTCCGCTAAACATTTGATTCAGATCGGGACTCCGAATCGCGTTTCGGGAATCATTTGATCGGGGCTTCTGAGCGAGTCCGCTAAACATTTGATTCAGATCGGGACTCCGAATCGCGTTTCGGGAATCATTTGATCGGGGCTTCGGAGCGAGTCCGCTAAACATTTGATTCAGATCGGGACTCCGAATCGCTTTTCGCGAATCATTTGAGATCAGGTCTTTCGAGCGGATTTGCAAAGCATTTGATTCTATCATGTAGGCTAGTACTAGATCAAGTTTTAATAAAGAGAAAAGATGTTTAGAGACAAATTTTTGTTAATAGCCTGTTAGTAATCCCACAATCCATAGCATCAGTAACTGTATAATTTAGTAAGGGAAAATTAAAACTAAATAGGATGAGTTTCAATTTTTATTTTATTTATGTAGCAATGGTCATCTTAACCTCTGTGCAGTGTTCAGGGTATTTCAGGACCCTAAATTAAATTCTAATTCATCTAAATGACATGACACTTAATGACTTTACCAAAACAGAAATTGGGATGTCTGATTGTATATTAGTGTAATAAAATCACACAGAATGTTCATATAGTGCTTTTGTTTAAAATTTTAATTTTAAATGTTTTCCAGTAAATGGCAGAAATCTGCCACTTAAGTATGGCAAATTTCTCATATGACCATGTATGAAAGCAAGAAATGTAGATATACTTTAAAGTTAACTACATGTTTATTTTGTATAAGCATTTCATTTAAACATGTAATACTTTTTTTCAAAAATGTAACATTTAAACAAATTCCATATCAACTGTATAGTAAAAACATTAAAGGAAGTGATGTTACAATTCATGATTGTCTAGATATTGGTGTTTTTAATTTCACCTCTTAAAGCACTTTCTTTTATCATTGCAAATATCAGTATTCAACATTTTGGGATTAAAACATCAAAACATTATGCATTTGTAATTGCAGGTTAAATGCATTTATATCTTGCATTAAACAGTGTGTGTAAACATCTGTCGGGGTCTCTAGAGAGCGATGTGTAGAGGATTAAAATGCTGATGTCACTAGCAGGTGTGTAGATGATGCTGATGTCACTAGCAGGTGTGTAGATGATGCTGATGTCACTAGCAGGTTGAGTAGATGATGCTGATGTCACTAGCAGGTGTGTAGATGATGCTGATGTCACTAGCACGTGTCAAGATGATGCTGATGTCACTAGCAGGTGTGTAGATGATGCTGATGTCACTAGCAGGTGTGTAGATGATGCTGATGTCACTAGCAGGTGTCAAGATGATGCTGATGTCACTAGCAGGTGTTTTTGCCAGCTCCTTTATTTATCCCATGCCTCAGTAAGAGCACTTAATTAACATAAAGCAAACAACAATACATGTATTATTTTGTGTTAAACATAAAATTTTAATAAAAACAACTCATTAATTTGGAAAGTTACTATCACATTTATGCAATAATATACCAGTTACTTAGAACATCAATTCAAAGTTAAATAACCTACAAACCATTATAAAATAATTTGAATTCTGCTTGTACAACAGATGTTTGTTCAACTGCTCGTATTTCATGTTGTGGATTTTATTGATAACTTTAAATGTCTTTGTTAATTTAGTGTGACTTAAGCCAGAAAGAGAGCAGTATAAAAGGGTGATGGCAAAAGTATAAAAACACCGCTTCACTAACCTGCTCGACTGTTAGCATAACTGCTACCATGTGCTACATTAAATGTATAACGTTACATCTAACAATACAAATAAAACATACTATATTTGATTAATGTCTATAGTTGCCGATAAGCTATTAATATAAGTTATCGTTTTAGTTAACACATTACACTCACCTGGGACTGGACGGCTGTTGTAATCGTGCTCCTGCACCATCAAGACATTTACTTCTCTGCACCACGAACATCCCGTTTTGACGCGTGATTTAACGTCTACGCAACTTTTCCACGCAAACCTGGAAGGCACAGCCCACTGTGCGAGATCGACCGTAATCCGGTTGGACACGGACCTAAACCTCCGTGAAGGGCTTAGCACACACTAAAGTACCTTTCCTCACAGTATAATTGTCGCCTCCTCCTCTCGCAGTATAGCCCAAATCAACGCTTTTTTTTTTTTTTCGTCGGTGGGAAAACTATGAAATTATAAATAAGTTTGTTTTTATTATTATTAGAGCACAAAGGCACACTATACACATCTGAATACTTTTGGTCTCCGCCATTTTTCTGCAAGCGAATGAACGCTATAGCGCTTTCACTGGAAAATAACTTGAGATCTGGGCTTCGGAGCGAGTTCGCAAAACATTTGATTCAGATCGGGACTCCGAAGCGCGTTTCGGGAATCATTTGATCGGGGCTTCGGAGCGAGTCCGCAAAACATTTGATTCAGATCGGGTCTCCGAAGCGCGTTTCGGGAATCATTTGATCGGGGCTTCTGAGCGAGTCCGCTAAACATTTGATTCAGATCGGGACTCCGAATCGCGTTTCGGGAATCATTTGATCGGGGCTTCGGAGCGAGTCCGCTAAACATTTGATTCAGATCGGGACTCCGAATCGCTTTTCGCGAATCATTTGAGATCAGGTCTTTCGAGCGGATTTGCAAAGCATTTGATTCTATCATGTAGGCTAGTACTAGATCAAGTTTTAATAAAGAGAAAAGAGGTTTAGAGACAAATTTTTGTTAATAGCCTGTTAGTAATCCCACAGTCCATAGCATCAGTAACTTTATAATTTAGCAAGGGAGAATTAAAACAAAATAGGATGAGTTTCAATTTTATTTTCTGTAGCAATGGTCATCTTAACCTCTGTGCAGTGTTCAGGGTATTTCAGGACCCTAAATTAAATTCTAATTCATCTAAATGACATGACACTTAATGACTTTACCAAAACAGAAATTGGGATGTCTGATTGTATATTAGTGTAATAAAATCACTCCGAATGTTCATATAGTGCTTTTGTTTAAAATTGTAATTTTAAATGTTTTCCAGTAAATGGCAGAAATCTGCCACTTAAGTATGGCAAATTTCTCATATGACCATGTATGAAAGCAAGAAATGTAGATATACTTTAAAGTTAACTACATGTTTATTTTGTATAAGCATTTCATTTAAACACGTAATACTTTTTTCAAAAATGTAACATTTAAACAAATTCCATATCAACTGTATAGTAAAAACATTAAAGGAAGTGATGTTACAATTCATGATTGTCTAGATATTGGTGTTTTCTTTCACTTTCTTTTATCATTGCAAATATCAGTATTCAACATTTTGGGTCTAAAACATCAAAACATTATGCATTTGTAATTGCATGTTAAATGCATTTATATCTTGCATTAAACAGTGTGTGTAAACATCTGTCGGGGTCTCTAGAGAGCGATGTGTAGAGGATTAAAATGCTGATGTCACTAGCAGGTGTGTAGATGATGCTGATGTCACTAGCAGGTGAGTAGATGATGCTGATGTCACTAGCAGGTGTGTAGATGATGCTGATGTCACTAGCAGGTGTGTAGATGATGCTGATGTCACTAGCAGGTGTGTAGATGATGCTGATGTCACTAGCAGGTGTGTAGATGATGCTGATGTCACTAGCAGTTGTGTATATGATGCTGATGTCACTAGCACGTGTCAAGATGATGCTGATGTCACTAGCAGGTGTTTTTGCCAGCTCCTTTATTTATCCCATGCCTCAGTAAGAGCACTTAATTAACATAAAGCAAACAACAATACATGTATTATTTTGTGTTAAACATAACACTTTAATAAAAACAACTCATTAATTTGGAAAGTTACTATCACATTTATGCAATAATATACCAGTTACTTAGAACATCAATTCAAAGTTAAATAACCTACAAACCATTATAAAATAATTTTAATTCTGCTTGTACAACAGATGTTTGTTCAACTGCTCGTATTTCATGTTGTGGATTTTATTGATAACTTTAAATGTCTTTGTTAATTTAGTGTGACTTAAGCCAGAAAGAGAGCAGTATAAAAAGGTGATGACAAAACTATAAAAACACTGCTTCACTAACCTGCTCGACTGTTAGCATAACTGCTGCCATGTGCTACATTAAATGTATAACGTTACATCTAACAATACAAATAAAACATACTATATTTGATTAATGTCTATAGTTACTGATAAGCTACTAATATAAGTTATCGTTTTAGTTAACACATTACACTCACCTGGGACTGGACGGCTGTTGTAATCGTGCTCCTGCACCATCACGACATTTACTTCTCTGCACCACAAACATCCCGTTTTGACGCGTGGTTTAACGTCTCCGCAACTTTTCCACGCAAACCTGGAAGGCACAGCCCACTGTGCGAGATCGACCGTAATCCGGTTGGACACGGACCTAATCCTCCGTGAAGGGTTTAGCACACACTAAAGTACCTTTCCTCACAGTATAATTGTCCCCTCCTTCTCTCGCAGTATAGCCCAAATCAACGCTTTTTTTATTTTTCGTCGGTGGGAAAACTATGAAATGATAAATAAGTTTGTTTTTATTATTATTAGAGCACAAAGGCACACTATACACATCTGAATACTTTTGGTCTCCGCCATTTTTCTGCAAGCGAATGAACGCTATAGCGCTTTCACTGGAAAATAACTTGAGATCTGGGCTTCGGAGCGAGTTCGCAAAACATTTGATTCAGATCGGGACTCCGAAGCGCGTTTCGGGAATCATTTGATCGGGGCTTCGGAGCGAGTCCGCAAAACATTTGATTCAGATCGGGTCTCCGAAGCGCGTTTCGGGAATCATTTGATCGGGGCTTCGGAGCGAGTCCGCTAAACATTTGATTCAGATCGGGTCTCCGAAGCGCGTTTCGGGAATCATTTGATCGGGGCTTCTGAGCGAGTCCGCTAAACATTTGATTCAGATCGGGACTCCGAATCGCGTTTCGGGAATCATTTGATCGGGGCTTCTGAGCGAGTCCGCTAAACATTTGATTCAGATCGGGACTCCGAATCGCGTTTCGGGAATCATTTGATCGGGGCTTCGGAGCGAGTCCGCTAAACATTTGATTCAGATCGGGACTCCGAATCGCTTTTCGCGAATCATTTGAGATCAGGTCTTTCGAGCGGATTTGCAAAGCATTTGATTCTATCATGTAGGCTAGTACTAGATCAAGTTTTAATAAAGAGAAAAGATGTTTAGAGACAAATTTTTGTTAATAGCCTGTTAGTAATCCCACAATCCATAGCATCAGTAACTGTATAATTTAGTAAGGGAAAATTAAAACTAAATAGGATGAGTTTCAATTTTTATTTTATTTATGTAGCAATGGTCATCTTAACCTCTGTGCAGTGTTCAGGGTATTTCAGGACCCTAAATTAAATTCTAATTCATCTAAATGACATGACACTTAATGACTTTACCAAAACAGAAATTGGGATGTCTGATTGTATATTAGTGTAATAAAATCACACAGAATGTTCATATAGTGCTTTTGTTTAAAATTGTAATTTTAAATGTTTTCCAGTAAATGGCAGAAATCTGCCACTTAAGTATGGCAAATTTCTCATATGACCATGTATGAAAGCAAGAAATGTAGATATACTTTAAAGTTAACTACATGTTTATTTTGTATAAGCATTTCATTTAAACATGTAATACTTTTTTTCAAAAATGTAACATTTAAACAAATTCCATATCAACTGTATAGTAAAAACATTAAAGGAAGTGATGTTACAATTCATGATTGTCTAGATATTGGTGTTTTTAATTTCACCTCTTAAAGCACTTTCTTTTATCATTGCAAATATCAGTATTCAACATTTTGGGATTCAAACATCAAAATATTATGCATTTGTAATTGCAGGTTAAATGCATTTATATCTTGCATTAAACAGTGTGTGTAAACATCTGTCGGGGTCTCTAGAGAGCGATGTGTAGAGGATTAAAATGCTGATGTCACTAGCAGGTGTGTATATGATGCTGATGTCACTAGCACGTGTCAAGATGATGCTGATGTCACTAGCAGGTGTTTTTGCCAGCTCCTTTATTTATCCCATGCCTCAGTAAGAGCACTTAATTAACATAAAGCAAACAACAATACATGTATTATTTTGTGTTAAACATAACACTTTAATAAAAACAACTCATTAATTTGGAAAGTTACTATCACATTTATGCAATAATATACCAGTTACTTAGAACATCAATTCAAAGTTAAATAACCTACAAACCATTATAAAATAATTTTAATTCTGCTTGTACAACAGATGTTTGTTCAACTGCTCGTATTTCATGTTGTGGATTTTATTGATAACTTTAAATGTCTTTGTTAATTTAGTGTGACTTAAGCCAGAAAGAGAGCAGTATAAAAAGGTGATGGCAAAACTATAAAAACACTGCTTCACTAACCTGCTCGACTGTTAGCATAACTGCTGCCATGTGCTACATTAAATGTATAACGTTACATCTAACAATACAAATAAAACATACTATATTTGATTAATGTCTATAGTTACTGATAAGCTACTAATATAAGTTATCGTTTTAGTTAACACATTACACTCACCTGGGACTGGACGGCTGTTGTAATCGTGCTCCTGCACCATCACGACATTTACTTCTCTGCACCACAAACATCCCGTTTTGACGCGTGGTTTAACGTCTCCGCAACTTTTCCACGCAAACCTGGAAGGCACAGCCCACTGTGCGAGATCGACCGTAATCCGGTTGGACACGGACCTAATCCTCCGTGAAGGGTTTAGCACACACTAAAGTACCTTTCCTCACAGTATAATTGTCCCCTCCTTCTCTCGCAGTATAGCCCAAATCAACGCTTTTTTTATTTTTCGTCGGTGGGAAAACTATGAAATGATAAATAAGTTTGTTTTTATTATTATTAGAGCACAAAGGCACACTATACACATCTGAATACTTTTGGTCTCCGCCATTTTTCTGCAAGCGAATGAACGCTATAGCGCTTTCACTGGAAAATAACTTGAGATCTGGGCTTCGGAGCGAGTTCGCAAAACATTTGATTCAGATCGGGACTCCAAATCGCGTTTCGGGAATCATTTGATCGGGGCTTCGGAGCGAGTTCGCAAAACATTTGATTCAGATCGGGACTCCGAAGCGCGTTTCGGGAATCATTTGATCGGGGCTTCGGAGCGAGTCCGCTAAACATTTGATTCAGATCGGGTCTCCGAAGCGCGTTTCGGCCAGCAAGCAATTTTGCGTCTAATAGACGTCTAATAGCCGTCTAAACACAGCCGAGACGTCTAGGCTAAATCGAGGCTAATTTTGGGCTGTCAGTGAAAATCTAATAGACGTCTAAACATACCCCAAGAATAGACAGCTATTAAATGACTACATATATACGTCTAATAGATGTCTAACCATAGCCCAAGAATAGACAATCAGACAGCTATTGAACGACTATATTTATACGTCCAATAGACGTCTAAACATAGCCCAAGAATAGACTAGTCATCAATTAGACCGCTAAACAACTACATACGTCTAATAAACAGGCAATATGGGTCTAGGCTAAAACAAGGCTGATTTTGGGCTGTCAGTGAAAATCTAATAGACGTCTAACCATAGCCCAAGAATAGACTAGTCATCCATTACACTACATATACATGTAATAGACAACAAAAAGAGGCATAAGGATTCTTTTCACTCAAATATAACAGGTTCTCATAAATTAAAATCCATCCAAACTAATTGAATATAAAGGGATTTATTTTGAACAATTATATAGACAACAACAACTTGGACAACATTCAAACATAAAAATGAACAAATAAAACATTGGAAAAATATGTAAAACAATTAATTTCTAAGAATTAACTGTTTACTTTAGATCCATAACCCCCACCCCTGCCCTCCCTGGTGCTTGTTTGAAATGATTAGAAATAGCATTTTTTATTTCACATTCCATAGCTGATGGAAAGCTGGTCATCACTGCGTCTGCCAAATGAGAAAAAGGAAAGAATTATTGCTCAAAAAAAACATTGTTGACAATCCTTTTTAACTAATTAGTCAATCACTTTTGCTAGGATGATTTAATAGATAGAGTTAACAGAATATAGATTGAGACTATATAATTTATATCAATATAGACAATAATTTATATCAA
This sequence comes from Carassius auratus, assembly GCF_003368295.1. NCBI lineage: Eukaryota > Metazoa > Chordata > Actinopteri > Cypriniformes > Cyprinidae > Carassius > Carassius auratus. The sequence continues at coordinate 45,797 of NW_020526700.1, forward strand.
TATTATAATAAATATCAATAATTGAACATTTTTGCTCGCTTAGTGGTGATGCAATACGGCGTGTAACGATACGCATATTGAACAATTCTGTACAAGGCATATATATATATATATATATATATATATATATATACAGTATTGTTCAAAATAATAGCAGTACAATGTGACTAACCAGAATAATCAAGGTTTTTAGTATATTTTTTATTGCTACGTGGCAAACAAGTTACCAGTAGGTTCAGTAGATTCTCAGAAAACAAATGAGACCCAGCATTCATGATATGCACGCTCTTAAGGCTGTGCAATTGGGCAATTAGTTGAATTAGTTGAAAGGGGTGTGTTCAAAAAAATAGCAGTGTGGCATTCAATCACTGAGGTCATCAATTTTGTGAAGAAACAGGTGTGAATCAGGTGGCCCCTATTTAAGGATGAAGCCAACACTTGTTGAACATGCATTTGAAAGCTGAGGAAAATGGGTCGTTCAAGACATTGTTCAGAAGAACAGCGTACTTTGATTAAAAAGTTGATTAGAGAGGGGAAAACCTATAAAGAGGTGCAAAAAATGATAGGCTGTTCAGCTAAAATGATCTCCAATGCCTTAAAATGGAGAGCAAAACCAGAGAGACGTGGAAGAAAACGGAAGACAACCATCAAAATGGATAGAAGAATAACCAGAATGGCAAAGGCTCAGCCAATGATCACCTCCAGGATGATCAAAGACAGTCTGGAGTTACCTGTAAGTACTGTGACAGTTAGAAGACGTCTGTGTGAAGCTAATCTATTTTCAAGAATCCCCCGCAAAGTCCCTCTGTTAAAAAAAAGGCATGTGCAGAAGAGGTTACAATTTGCCAAAGAACACATCAACTGGCCTAAAGAGAAATGGAGGAACATTTTGTGGACTGATGAGAGTAAAATTGTTCTTTTTGGGTCCAAGGGCCACAGGCAGTTTGTGAGACGACCCCCAAACTCTGAATTCAAGCCACAGTACACAGTGAAGACAGTGAAGCATGGAGGTGCAAGCATCATGATATGGGCATGTTTCTCCTACTATGGTGTTGGGCCTATTTATCGCATACCAGGGATCATGGATCAGTTTGCATATGTTAAAATACTTGAAGAGGTCATGTTGCCCTATGCTGAAGAGGACATGCCCTTGAAATGGTTGTTTCAACAAGACAATGACCCAAAACACACTAGTAAACGGGCAAAGTCTTGGTTCCAAACCAACAAAATTAATGTTATGGAGTGGCCAGCCCAATCTCCAGACCTTAATCCAATTGAGAACTTGTGGGGTGATATCAAAAATGCTGTTTCTGAAGCAAAACCAAGAAATGTGAATGAATTGTGGAATGTTGTTAAAGAATCATGGAGTGGAATAACAGCTGAGAGGTGCCACAAGTTGGTTGACTCCATGCCACACAGATGTCAAGCAGTTTTAAAAAACTGTGGTCATACAACTAAATATTAGTTTAGTGATTCACAGGATTGCTAAATCCCAGAAAAAAAAAATGTTTGTACAAAATAGTTTTGAGTTTGTACAGTCAAAGGTAGACACTGCTATTTTTTTGAACACACCCCTTTCAACTAATTGCCCAATTGCACAGCCTTAAGAGCGTGCATATCATGAATGCTGGGTCTTGTTTGTTTTCTGACAATCTACTGAACCTACTGGTAACTTGTTTGCCACGTAGCAATAAAAAATATACTAAAAACCTTGATTATTCTGGTTAGTCACATTGTACTGCTATTATTTTGAACAAGACTGTATATATATATATATATATATATATATACACACACACATATATAGGCTATATAGACACACACATATACATATATATCTGACATTTTCTTCTCGAATGTTCATTTTTATCAAGCTCATATATGCAAGTTCTGTAATTTCACTTAAATGGCAATGAAAATGACCTATTAATTTTCAGCGAGAGCATTAACTCGATCTCTCAAGCGACGCCATTCTCTTAGATATTTGGGATCCATAACTTCTGAATATGGAAATAAAATTAACATTATAATTGATTATGTAACACTGTTATCCCAAGACATGTCTGACTACTACCATAATGTGTTTTGAAACTGAAATACAGTATTTTTTTTATCATTCTAATGAAGGTGAAAACAGATTTTATTTTCATTTCTACTTTAGTTCTTCCCTCAAGTTTAAAGGGATAGTTCACTTTGAAATTAAATTTTGGTATGTTTTAGCTTACCTTAAGGACGTCCAAGATGTAGGTGTCTTTGTTTCCGCAGTAGTTTCAATTTTTTAGGTCAAACTATTCTTGTCTGTCAGTCATATAATGCAGGTCTATGGTCACCACCTAAAAAGGCCATGCACAGAGAAGTCCAAATTAAACAATTCCCCATCGTAAGTACACATTGATGGACTAAGACACGAAACGAGCAGTCTGTGTGAGAAAATGAACAGTATTTATATCGTTTTTACCTCTTGTACACAGCCACGTCCAAGTGATATGAGGGCTCGCGTGCTTCCAGGTGTGTGATGCGTCCGCGTTCTGGCTTAATTTGCGCAAGCGCCGCACTTAGACTAAGCCAGCCCAGAATGCGCACACACCGAAGCACGCGCGCCCTCAGATCACTTCGACGTTGCTGTGTTATAAGAGGTAAAACGATATAAATACTGCTCGTTTTCTGACACAAACCGCTCGTTTCGTGTCTTAGGCTATCAGTGTGTATGGTGGGGAATTGTTTAATTTGGACTTCTCTGTGCATGCTCTTTCAGGTGGTGACCATATAGACCTGCATTATATGACTGACAGACAAGAACAGTTTGACCTAAAAATATAAAAATTGAAACTACTGCGGAAACAAAGACACCTACATCTTGGATGCCCATAAGGTAAGCTTAAACATATCAAAATTTAATTTCAAAGTGAACTATCATTATAAATCATTCTTTATCACTTACTCATACAACTCTAATAAACATAAAAAATACTTATAGGCGTAGTTCACTTAAAAAAAAAAAATAAAAAAATAAAAAACAACAACATGTAATCATTTACTCACTTTCACTTGGTTCCAAACCTGTATGGCTTTCTTCTGTTGAACACACACAAAAAAATATATTTTGATGAATGTTGGTAACAAGACATTTAATGGTAGTCACTGACAAGTGTTCTGTATATTCAATTGCTGTACTTTGTTGACTGATTGCAGGATAATTTCCAATAAACAGTGTCTTTAAATCAAATAAAGTGGATTACATCACTCCAGTTCTGAGGTTTTTACACTGGCTATCTGTCTGTCAAAAAATATCCAAAAACTACAGTTGGTTATTAAATTAACATTTTAAGGCCAAAGTAAATTTCTAATCTTCTGATGCACTATGAACCATCCAGAGCAGACCTCTCAGGACATCTGGGACAGTAGCCAGCTACTTTTATATCTCCAAAGTCAAAACAAAACATGGAGAAGCAGCATTCAAATTTATATCTGAAACAAATTCACTGAAAACTGAATGTATGCTGCATATTTTAATTATTTACAGACTAGTTTAAAGACTTTATGTTTGCCACTACCTTTTATTAAATGGAGAGGATTTTTTTCTTTTTTATTTCTTTTCATGTTGCACTATGCTGCTGTTAAATTTTATGTAAAGTACTTACAGAATTTGCTTTAAATCAACTCTAATTTAAATACAAATAAATACTGGTATCTTTATAATAATAAAAAAATAGTAATGATAAGTTTCATAGTTTCATGCTTACCACATTCATTGAATTTAGATACATTTGCAATAACACGTGCAAGGTAACATTAACTTTTTGGAGAAAAGTAGTACTCTGCAATGTTAATGTTAAAATGTCACGGTTTCTACACATTATAACAGCTAACTAATTTAAACAATAAACATATCAAAAATAACACGCATACTTACAAGATCGAAGTAGAAATGTGAAGGTTTTCACTCAGACTGTTGCTCACCCGTTGCACTCCGACAGCTGCCTCGTGTAAAATAAAATGGCGGAAATGTTTATCGCGAGATTTGGCTTAAGTGATCTAGTCACGCAATGGCATTAGTTCCAGTAGACATGTCTCAGTAGTGTTTCAATTGTGCCATCTAGCGGTTGGGAAATGCAATTGCATTTGATTAGATATTTTTATCGTAGATTGTGTATGAATGTTTGACAGAAAATATATATTAAGCTGTGTAAGCGAAAACATTTCAAAGACTAATATTCTAGGTCGCTGGTCTATATCTGAGCCCAGATTGCAATAATTTCGCCAGGTGGGCTAAAGCAGACCGCATATAGCCCGTCCAATTCGGAGCTAAATCGTGATCTACCATGCCGTGAAATGACGTATTGAACCTTGATATCATACCAATGCGAACATGATTGAATATTAACCATTTCATGCACTGCCTGGCAAAAAAATACAATTAATCAGTTTTGACAAAAAGTGGGCTACAATAGCCGGGTCTGAATACGAGCTAAATCGTGGCTACGCACAGCCTACACATATAACATGTAAAATAAAGTAAACCAAACAACTTGTAATCACGTTAGACTCTGCGTACATGATGGAATATCATACATCTCACAAGTTATTTTGCAAAAAAAATACATTTATCCAGATTAAATGTTATTTGGGCTAAAAGTGGGTTACACATAGCCGGACTATATCTGGTCTATATTTAACCCAGACGTTGAAATGACGGCTATTGCTTGCTGAGCGAGTCCGCTAAACATTTGATTCAGATCGGGACTCCGAATCGCGTTTCGGGAATCATTTGATCGGGGCTTCTGAGCGAGTCCGCTAAACATTTGATTCAGATCGGGACTCCGAATCGCGTTTCGGGAATCATTTGATCGGGGCTTCGGAGCGAGTCCGCTAAACATTTGATTCGGATCGGGACTCCGAATCGCTTTTCGCGAATCATTTGAGATCAGGTCTTTCGAGCGGATTTGCAAAGCATTTGATTCTATCATATAGGCTAGTACTAGATCAAGTTTTAATAAAGAGAAAAGATGTTTAGAGACAAATTTTTGTTAATAGCTTGTTAGTAATCCCACAATCCATAGCATCAGTAACTGTATAATTTAGTAAGGGAAAATTAAAACTAAATAGGATGAGTTTCAATTTTTATTTTATTTATGTAGCAATGGTCATCTTAACCTCTGTGCAGTGTTCAGGGTATTTCAGGACCCTAAATTAAATTCTAATTCATCTAAATGACATGACAATTAATGCCTTTACCAAAACAGAAATTGGGATGTCTGATTGTATATTAGTGTAATAAAATCACACAGAATGTTCATATAGTGCTTTTGTTTAAAATTTTAATTTTAAATGTTTTCCAGTAAATGGCAGAAATCTGCCACTTAAGTATGGCAAATTTCTCATATGACCATGTATGAAAGCAAGAAATGTAGATATACTTTAAAGTTAACTACATGTTTATTTTGTATAAGCATTTCATTTAAACATGTAATACTTTTTTTCAAAAATGTAACATTTAAACAAATTCCATATCAACTGTATAGTAAAAACATTAAAGGAAGTGATGTTACAATTCATGATTGTCTAGATATTGGTGTTTTTAATTTCACCTCTTAAAGCACTTTCTTTTATCATTGCAAATATCAGTATTCAACATTTTGGGATTAAAACATCAAAACATTATGCATTTGTAATTGCAGGTTAAATGCATTTATATCTTGCATTAAACAGTGTGTGTAAACATCTGTCGGGGTCTCTAGAGAGCGATGTGTAGAGGATTAAAATGCTGATGTCACTAGCAGGTGTGTAGATGATGCTGATGTCACTAGCAGGTGTGTAGATGATGCTGATGTCACTAGCAGGTTGAGTAGATGATGCTGATGTCACTAGCAGGTGTGTAGATGATGCTGATGTCACTAGCACGTGTCAAGATGATGCTGATGTCACTAGCAGGTGTGTAGATGATGCTGATGTCACTAGCAGGTGTGTAGATGATGCTGATGTCACTAGCAGGTGTCAAGATGATGCTGATGTCACTAGCAGGTGTTTTTGCCAGCTCCTTTATTTATCCCATGCCTCAGTAAGAGCACTTAATTAACATAAAGCAAACAACAATACATGTATTATTTTGTGTTAAACATAAAATTTTAATAAAAACAACTCATTAATTTGGAAAGTTACTATCACATTTATGCAATAATATACCAGTTACTTAGAACATCAATTCAAAGTTAAATAACCTACAAACCATTATAAAATAATTTTAATTCTGCTTGTACAACAGATGTTTGTTCAACTGCTCGTATTTCATGTTGTGGATTTTATTGATAACTTTAAATGTCTTTGTTAATTTAGTGTGACTTAAGCCAGAAAGAGAGCAGTATAAAAGGGTGATGGCAAAAGTATAAAAACACCGCTTCACTAACCTGCTCGACTGTTAGCATAACTGCTACCATGTGCTACATTAAATGTATAACGTTACATCTAACAATACAAATAAAACATACTATATTTGATTAATGTCTATAGTTGCCGATAAGCTATTAATATAAGTTATCGTTTTAGTTAACACATTACACTCACCTGGGACTGGACGGCTGTTGTAATCGTGCTCCTGCACCATCACGACATTTACTTCTCTGCACCACAAACATCCCGTTTTGACGCGTGGTTTAACGTCTCCGCAACTTTTCCACGCAAACCTGGAAGGCACAGCCCACTGTGCGAGATCGACCGTAATCCGGTTGGACACGGACCTAATCCTCCGTGAAGGGTTTAGCACACACTAAAGTACCTTTCCTCACAGTATAATTGTCCCCTCCTTCTCTCGCAGTATAGCCCAAATCAACGCTTTTTTTATTTTTCGTCGGTGGGAAAACTATGAAATGATAAATAAGTTTGTTTTTATTATTATTAGAGCACAAAGGCACACTATACACATCTGAATACTTTTGGTCTCCGCCATTTTTCTGCAAGCGAATGAACGCTATAGCGCTTTCACTGGAAAATAACTTGAGATCTGGGCTTCGGAGCGAGTTCGCAAAACATTTGATTCAGATCGGGACTCCGAAGCGCGTTTCGGGAATCATTTGATCGGGGCTTCGGAGCGAGTCCGCAAAACATTTGATTCAGATCGGGTCTCCGAAGCGCGTTTCGGGAATCATTTGATCGGGGCTTCGGAGCGAGTCCGCTAAACATTTGATTCAGATCGGGTCTCCGAAGCGCGTTTCGGGAATCATTTGATCGGGGCTTCTGAGCGAGTCCGCTAAACATTTGATTCAGATCGGGACTCCGAATCGCGTTTCGGGAATCATTTGATCGGGGCTTCTGAGCGAGTCCGCTAAACATTTGATTCAGATCGGGACTCCGAATCGCGTTTCGGGAATCATTTGATCGGGGCTTCGGAGCGAGTCCGCTAAACATTTGATTCAGATCGGGACTCCGAATCGCTTTTCGCGAATCATTTGAGATCAGGTCTTTCGAGCGGATTTGCAAAGCATTTGATTCTATCATGTAGGCTAGTACTAGATCAAGTTTTAATAAAGAGAAAAGATGTTTAGAGACAAATTTTTGTTAATAGCCTGTTAGTAATCCCACAATCCATAGCATCAGTAACTGTATAATTTAGTAAGGGAAAATTAAAACTAAATAGGATGAGTTTCAATTTTTATTTTATTTATGTAGCAATGGTCATCTTAACCTCTGTGCAGTGTTCAGGGTATTTCAGGACCCTAAATTAAATTCTAATTCATCTAAATGACATGACACTTAATGACTTTACCAAAACAGAAATTGGGATGTCTGATTGTATATTAGTGTAATAAAATCACACAGAATGTTCATATAGTGCTTTTGTTTAAAATTTTAATTTTAAATGTTTTCCAGTAAATGGCAGAAATCTGCCACTTAAGTATGGCAAATTTCTCATATGACCATGTATGAAAGCAAGAAATGTAGATATACTTTAAAGTTAACTACATGTTTATTTTGTATAAGCATTTCATTTAAACATGTAATACTTTTTTTCAAAAATGTAACATTTAAACAAATTCCATATCAACTGTATAGTAAAAACATTAAAGGAAGTGATGTTACAATTCATGATTGTCTAGATATTGGTGTTTTTAATTTCACCTCTTAAAGCACTTTCTTTTATCATTGCAAATATCAGTATTCAACATTTTGGGATTAAAACATCAAAACATTATGCATTTGTAATTGCAGGTTAAATGCATTTATATCTTGCATTAAACAGTGTGTGTAAACATCTGTCGGGGTCTCTAGAGAGCGATGTGTAGAGGATTAAAATGCTGATGTCACTAGCAGGTGTGTAGATGATGCTGATGTCACTAGCAGGTTGAGTAGATGATGCTGATGTCACTAGCACGTGTCAAGATGATGCTGATGTCACTAGCAGGTGTGTAGATGATGCTGATGTCACTAGCAGGTGTGTAGATGATGCTGATGTCACTAGCAGGTGTGTAGATGATGCTGATGTCACTAGCACGTGTCAAGATGATGCTGATGTCACTAGCAGGTTGAGTAGATGATGCTGATGTCACTAGCAGGTGTGTAGATGATGCTGATGTCACTAGCAGGTGTGTAGATGATGCTGATGTCACTAGCAGGTGTGTAGATGATGCTGATGTCACTAGCACGTGTCAAGATGATGCTGATGTCACTAGCAGGTGTCAAGATGATGCTGATGTCACTAGCAGGTGTTTTTGCCAGCTCCTTTATTTATCCCATGCCTCAGTAAGAGCACTTAATTAACATAAAGCAAACAACAATACATGTATTATTTTGTGTTAAACATAAAATTTTAATAAAAACAACTCATTAATTTGGAAAGTTACTATCACATTTATGCAATAATATACCAGTTACTTAGAACATCAATTCAAAGTTAAATAACCTACAAACCATTATAAAATAATTTTAATTCTGCTTGTACAACAGATGTTTGTTCAACTGCTCGTATTTCATGTTGTGGATTTTATTGATAACTTTAAATGTCTTTGTTAATTTAGTGTGACTTAAGCCAGAAAGAGAGCAGTATAAAAGGGTGATGGCAAAAGTATAAAAACACCGCTTCACTAACCTGCTCGACTGTTAGCATAACTGCTACCATGTGCTACATTAAATGTATAACGTTACATCTAACAATACAAATAAAACATACTATATTTGATTAATGTCTATAGTTGCCGATAAGCTATTAATATAAGTTATCGTTTTAGTTAACACATTACACTCACCTGGGACTGGACGGCTGTTGTAATCGTGCTCCTGCACCATCACAACATTTACTTCTCTGCACCACAAACATCCCGTTTTGACGCGTGATTTAACGTCTCCGCAACTTTTCCACGCAAACCTGGAAGGCACAGCCCACTGTGCGAGATCGACCGTAATCCGGTTGGACACGGACCTAAACCTCCGTGAAGGGCTTAGCACACACTAAAGTACCTTTCCTCACAGTATAATTGTCGCCTCCTCCTCTCGCAGTATAGCCCAAATCAACGCTTTTTTTATTTTCGTCGGTGGGAAAACTATGAAATGATAAATAAGTTTGTTTTTATTATTATTACAACACAAAGGCACACTATACACATCTGAATACTTTTGGTCTCCGCCATTTTTCTGCAAGCGAATGAACGCTATAGCGCTTTCACGGGAAAATAACTTGAGATCTGGGATTCGGAGCGTTCGCAAAACATTTGATTCAGATCGGGTCTCCGAAGCACGTTCCGCGAATCATTTGATCGGGGCTTCGGAGCGAGTCCGCAAAACATTTGATTCAGATCGGGTCTCCGAAGCACGTTTCGCGAATCATTTGATCGGGGCTTCGGAGCGAGTCCGCTAAACATTTGATTCAGATCGGGTCTCCGAAGCGCGTTTCGGGAATCATTTGATCGGGGCTTCTGAGCGAGTCCGCTAAACATTTGATTCAGATCGGGACTCCGAATCGCGTTTCGGGAATCATTTGATCGGGGCTTCTGAGCGAGTCCGCTAAACATTTGATTCAGATCGGGACTCCGAATCGCGTTTCGGGAATCATTTGATCGGGGCTTCGGAGCGAGTCCGCTAAACATTTGATTCAGATCGGGACTCCGAATCGCTTTTCGCGAATCATTTGAGATCAGGTCTTTCGAGCGGATTTGCAAAGCATTTGATTCTATCATGTAGGCTAGTACTAGATCAAGTTTTAATAAAGAGAAAAGATGTTTAGAGACAAATTTTTGTTAATAGCCTGTTAGTAATCCCACAATCCATAGCATCAGTAACTGTATAATTTAGTAAGGGAAAATTAAAACTAAATAGGATGAGTTTCAATTTTTATTTTATTTATGTAGCAATGGTCATCTTAACCTCTGTGCAGTGTTCAGGGTATTTCAGGACCCTAAATTAAATTCTAATTCATCTAAATGACATGACACTTAATGACTTTACCAAAACAGAAATTGGGATGTCTGATTGTATATTAGTGTAATAAAATCACACAGAATGTTCATATAGTGCTTTTGTTTAAAATTTTAATTTTAAATGTTTTCCAGTAAATGGCAGAAATCTGCCACTTAAGTATGGCAAATTTCTCATATGACCATGTATGAAAGCAAGAAATGTAGATATACTTTAAAGTTAACTACATGTTTATTTTGTATAAGCATTTCATTTAAACATGTAATACTTTTTTTCAAAAATGTAACATTTAAACAAATTCCATATCAACTGTATAGTAAAAACATTAAAGGAAGTGATGTTACAATTCATGATTGTCTAGATATTGGTGTTTTTAATTTCACCTCTTAAAGCACTTTCTTTTATCATTGCAAATATCAGTATTCAACATTTTGGGATTAAAACATCAAAACATTATGCATTTGTAATTGCAGGTTAAATGCATTTATATCTTGCATTAAACAGTGTGTGTAAACATCTGTCGGGGTCTCTAGAGAGCGATGTGTAGAGGATTAAAATGCTGATGTCACTAGCAGGTGTGTAGATGATGCTGATGTCACTAGCAGGTTGAGTAGATGATGCTGATGTCACTAGCACGTGTCAAGATGATGCTGATGTCACTAGCAGGTGTGTAGATGATGCTGATGTCACTAGCAGGTGTGTAGATGATGCTGATGTCACTAGCAGGTGTGTAGATGATGCTGATGTCACTAGCACGTGTCAAGATGATGCTGATGTCACTAGCAGGTTGAGTAGATGATGCTGATGTCACTAGCAGGTGTGTAGATGATGCTGATGTCACTAGCAGGTGTGTAGATGATGCTGATGTCACTAGCAGGTGTGTAGATGATGCTGATGTCACTAGCACGTGTCAAGATGATGCTGATGTCACTAGCAGGTGTCAAGATGATGCTGATGTCACTAGCAGGTGTTTTTGCCAGCTCCTTTATTTATCCCATGCCTCAGTAAGAGCACTTAATTAACATAAAGCAAACAACAATACATGTATTATTTTGTGTTAAACATAAAATTTTAATAAAAACAACTCATTAATTTGGAAAGTTACTATCACATTTATGCAATAATATACCAGTTACTTAGAACATCAATTCAAAGTTAAATAACCTACAAACCATTATAAAATAATTTTAATTCTGCTTGTACAACAGATGTTTGTTCAACTGCTCGTATTTCATGTTGTGGATTTTATTGATAACTTTAAATGTCTTTGTTAATTTAGTGTGACTTAAGCCAGAAAGAGAGCAGTATAAAAGGGTGATGGCAAAAGTATAAAAACACCGCTTCACTAACCTGCTCGACTGTTAGCATAACTGCTACCATGTGCTACATTAAATGTATAACGTTACATCTAACAATACAAATAAAACATACTATATTTGATTAATGTCTATAGTTGCCGATAAGCTATTAATATAAGTTATCGTTTTAGTTAACACATTACACTCACCTGGGACTGGACGGCTGTTGTAATCGTGCTCCTGCACCATCACAACATTTACTTCTCTGCACCACAAACATCCCGTTTTGACGCGTGATTTAACGTCTCCGCAACTTTTCCACGCAAACCTGGAAGGCACAGCCCACTGTGCGAGATCGACCGTAATCCGGTTGGACACGGACCTAAACCTCCGTGAAGGGCTTAGCACACACTAAAGTACCTTTCCTCACAGTATAATTGTCGCCTCCTCCTCTCGCAGTATAGCCCAAATCAACGCTTTTTTTATTTTCGTCGGTGGGAAAACTATGAAATGATAAATAAGTTTGTTTTTATTATTATTACAACACAAAGGCACACTATACACATCTGAATACTTTTGGTCTCCGCCATTTTTCTGCAAGCGAATGAACGCTATAGCGCTTTCACGGGAAAATAACTTGAGATCTGGGATTCGGAGCGTTCGCAAAACATTTGATTCAGATCGGGTCTCCGAAGCACGTTCCGCGAATCATTTGATCGGGGCTTCGGAGCGAGTCCGCAAAACATTTGATTCAGATCGGGTCTCCGAAGCACGTTTCGCGAATCATTTGATCGGGGCTTCGGAGCGAGTCCGCAAAACATTTGATTCAGATCGGGTCTCCGAAGCACGTTTCGGGAATCATTTGATCGGGGCTTCGGAGCGAGTCCGCTAAACATTTGATTCAGATCGGGACTCCGAAGCGCGTTTCGCGAATCATTTGATCGGGGCTTCGGAGCGAGTCCGCTAAACATTTGATTCAGATCGGGACTCCGAAGCGCGTTTCGCGAATCATTTGAGATCAGGTCTTTCGAGCGGATTTGCAAAGCATTTGATTCTATCATGTAGGCTAGTACTAGATCAAGTTTTAATAGAGAGAAAAGAGGTTTAGAGACAAATTTTTGTTAATAGCCTGTTAGTAATCCCACAGTCCATAGCATCAGTAACTGTATAATTTAGCAAGGGAGAATTAAAACAAAATAGGATGAGTTTCAATTTTATTTTCTGTAGCAATGGTCATCTTAACCTCTGTGCAGTGTTCAGGGTATTTCAGGACCCTAAATTAAATTCTAATTCATCTAAATGACATGACACTTAATGACTTTACCAAAACAGAAATTGGGATGTCTGATTGTAAATTAGTGTAATAAAATCACTCAGAATGTTCATATAGTGCTTTTGTTTAAAATTGTAATTTTAAATGTTTTCCAGTAAATGGCAGAAATCTGCCACTTAAGTATGGCAAATTTCTCATATGACCATGTATGAAAGCAAGAAATGTAGATATACTTTAAAGTTAACTACATGTTTATTTTGTATAAGCATTTCATTTAAACATGTAATACTTTTTTCAAAAATGTAACATTTAAACAAATTCCATATCAACTGTATAGTAAAAACATTAAAGGAAGTGATGTTACAATTCATGATTGTCTAGATATTGGTGTTTTCTTTCACTTTCTTTTATCATTGCAAATATCAGTATTCAACATTTTGGGTCTAAAACATCAAAACATTATGCATTTGTAATTGCATGTTAAATGCATTTATATCTTGCATTAAACAGTGTGTGTAAACATCTGTCGGGGTCTCTAGAGAGCGATGTGTAGAGGATTAAAATGCTGATGTCACTAGCAGGTGTGTAGATGATGCTGATGTCACTAGCAGGTTGAGTAGATGATGCTGATGTCACTAGCACGTGTCAAGATGATGCTGATGTCACTAGCAGGTGTGTAGATGATGCTGATGTCACTAGCAGGTGTGTAGATGATGCTGATGTCACTAGCAGGTGTGTAGATGATGCTGATGTCACTAGCAGGTGTCAAGATGATGCTGATGTCACTAGCAGGTGTTTTTGCCAGCTCCTTTATTTATCCCATGCCTCAGTAAGAGCACTTAATTAACATAAAGCAAACAACAATACATGTATTATTTTGTGTTAAACATAAAATTTTAATAAAAACAACTCATTAATTTGGAAAGTTACTATCACATTTATGCAATAATATACCAGTTACTTAGAACATCAATTCAAAGTTAAATAACCTACAAACCATTATAAAATAATTTTAATTCTGCTTGTACAACAGATGTTTGTTCAACTGCTCGTATTTCATGTTGTGGATTTTATTGATAACTTTAAATGTCTTTGTTAATTTAGTGTGACTTAAGCCAGAAAGAGAGCAGTATAAAAGGGTGATGGCAAAAGTATAAAAACACCGCTTCACTATCCTGCTCGACTGTTAGCATAACTGCTACCATGTGCTACATTAAATGTATAACGTTACATCTAACAATACAAATAAAACATACTATATTTGATTAATGTCTATAGTTGCCGATAAGCTATTAATATAAGTTATCGTTTTAGTTAACACATTACACTCACCTGGGACTGGACGGCTGTTGTAATCGTGCTCCTGCACCATCACGACATTTACTTCTCTGCACCACAAACATCCCGTTTTGACGCGTGGTTTAACGTCTCCGCAACTTTTCCACGCAAACCTGGAAGGCACAGCCCACTGTGCGAGATCGACCGTAATCCGGTTGGACACGGACCTAATCCTCCGTGAAGGGTTTAGCACACACTAAAGTACCTTTCCTCACAGTATAATTGTCCCCTCCTTCTCTCGCAGTATAGCCCAAATCAACGCTTTTTTTATTTTTCGTCGGTGGGAAAACTATGAAATGATAAATAAGTTTGTTTTTATTATTATTAGAGCACAAAGGCACACTATACACATCTGAATACTTTTGGTCTCCGCCATTTTTCTGCAAGCGAATGAACGCTATAGCGCTTTCACTGGAAAATAACTTGAGATCTGGGCTTCGGAGCGAGTTCGCAAAACATTTGATTCAGATCGGGACTCCGAAGCGCGTTTCGGGAATCATTTGATCGGGGCTTCGGAGCGAGTCCGCAAAACATTTGATTCAGATCGGGTCTCCGAAGCGCGTTTCGGGAATCATTTGATCGGGGCTTCGGAGCGAGTCCGCTAAACATTTGATTCAGATCGGGTCTCCGAAGCGCGTTTCGGGAATCATTTGATCGGGGCTTCTGAGCGAGTCCGCTAAACATTTGATTCAGATCGGGACTCCGAATCGCGTTTCGGGAATCATTTGATCGGGGCTTCTGAGCGAGTCCGCTAAACATTTGATTCAGATCGGGACTCCGAATCGCGTTTCGGGAATCATTTGATCGGGGCTTCGGAGCGAGTCCGCTAAACATTTGATTCAGATCGGGACTCCGAATCGCTTTTCGCGAATCATTTGAGATCAGGTCTTTCGAGCGGATTTGCAAAGCATTTGATTCTATCATGTAGGCTAGTACTAGATCAAGTTTTAATAAAGAGAAAAGATGTTTAGAGACAAATTTTTGTTAATAGCCTGTTAGTAATCCCACAATCCATAGCATCAGTAACTGTATAATTTAGTAAGGGAAAATTAAAACTAAATAGGATGAGTTTCAATTTTTATTTTATTTATGTAGCAATGGTCATCTTAACCTCTGTGCAGTGTTCAGGGTATTTCAGGACCCTAAATTAAATTCTAATTCATCTAAATGACATGACACTTAATGACTTTACCAAAACAGAAATTGGGATGTCTGATTGTATATTAGTGTAATAAAATCACACAGAATGTTCATATAGTGCTTTTGTTTAAAATTTTAATTTTAAATGTTTTCCAGTAAATGGCAGAAATCTGCCACTTAAGTATGGCAAATTTCTCATATGACCATGTATGAAAGCAAGAAATGTAGATATACTTTAAAGTTAACTACATGTTTATTTTGTATAAGCATTTCATTTAAACATGTAATACTTTTTTTCAAAAATGTAACATTTAAACAAATTCCATATCAACTGTATAGTAAAAACATTAAAGGAAGTGATGTTACAATTCATGATTGTCTAGATATTGGTGTTTTTAATTTCACCTCTTAAAGCACTTTCTTTTATCATTGCAAATATCAGTATTCAACATTTTGGGATTAAAACATCAAAACATTATGCATTTGTAATTGCAGGTTAAATGCATTTATATCTTGCATTAAACAGTGTGTGTAAACATCTGTCGGGGTCTCTAGAGAGCGATGTGTAGAGGATTAAAATGCTGATGTCACTAGCAGGTGTGTAGATGATGCTGATGTCACTAGCAGGTGTGTAGATGATGCTGATGTCACTAGCAGGTTGAGTAGATGATGCTGATGTCACTAGCAGGTGTGTAGATGATGCTGATGTCACTAGCACGTGTCAAGATGATGCTGATGTCACTAGCAGGTGTGTAGATGATGCTGATGTCACTAGCAGGTGTGTAGATGATGCTGATGTCACTAGCAGGTGTGTAGATGATGCTGATGTCACTAGCAGGTGTCAAGATGATGCTGATGTCACTAGCAGGTGTTTTTGCCAGCTCCTTTATTTATCCCATGCCTCAATAAGAGCACTTAATTAACATAAAGCAAACAACAATACATGTATTATTTTGTGTTAAACATAAAATTTTAATAAAAACAACTCATTAATTTGGAAAGTTACTATCACATTTATGCAATAATATACCAGTTACTTAGAACATCAATTCAAAGTTAAATAACCTACAAACCATTATAAAATAATTTTAATTCTGCTTGTACAACAGATGTTTGTTCAACTGCTCGTATTTCATGTTGTGGATTTTATTGATAACTTTAAATGTCTTTGTTAATTTAGTGTGACTTAAGCCAGAAAGAGAGCAGTATAAAAGGGTGATGGCAAAAGTATAAAAACACCGCTTCACTAACCTGCTCGACTGTTAGCATAACTGCTACCATGTGCTACATTAAATGTATAACGTTACATCTAACAATACAAATAAAACATACTATATTTGATTAATGTCTATAGTTGCCGATAAGCTATTAATATGAGTTATCGTTTTAGTTAACACATTCACCTGGGACTGGACGGCTGTTGTAATCGTGCTCCTGCACCATCACAACATTTACTTCTCTGCACCACAAACATCCCGTTTTGACGCGTGATTTAACGTCTCCGCAACTTTTCCACGCAAACCTGGAAGGCACAGCCCACTGTGCGAGATCGACCGTAATCCGGTTGGACACGGACCTAATCCTCCGTGAAAGGGCTTAGCACACACTAAAGTACCTTTCCTCACAGTATAATTGTCGCCTCCTCCTCTCGCAGTATAGCCCAAATCAACGCTTTTTTTATTTTCGTCGGTGGGAAAACTATGAAATGATAAATAAGTTTGTTTTTATTATTCCCAGCCGGCATTTCAACGTTGATTCAACGTTGAAACAACGTCAGGTACCATGGTTGAATCAACGTTGAAAAAACCTTTCGATTTTGCAAATTGGATCAACGTTGAAATCACGACGTTGATTCACCGTTGAAATCGTGACGTTGATGTACGGTTGAAGTCACAACGCTGATTCACTGTTGAAATCCCGACGTTGAATCAACGTTGAATAACCTTTCGATTTTGCAAATTGGATCAACGTTGAAATAACGACGTGGATTCACCGTTGAAATCGCGACGCTGTTTCACCGTCTTACCTGCATTATGGGTGAATTAGGGTCGTGCTGCAGCCCTGGGATGAAAGCTGAATGAGGTGTTGATTTTGAAAAGTTAATCAGCGTTGATAACACGACGTTGTTTCCCCGTCGTACCTTGCACCGTGTATAAATACACCTAGATCCTAGTTGGCATTTAGATCAACATGGTACATGCAAGGCTAAAAATCTAATGACTGGCAGCAATGGCTTTACAAACAACTTCAATAAACTACCACATGCTCAAAATTGTCAAACAGCAGTTTAATTTTGGAAACATACTGTATAAAACAGATGAAAATAATCCCACACTTTATTATGCAGAGTATGCATGGAGGTAATGCTAAAAACATGTAGTAGAACAATCCAAATACAATAATATTTAAAGGTTTTTGTAAAATAATTCGGCACAAAAAAGCATATTTTTTTCAGCACTTACAAGACAAACCCTTGTACCTTTATGACTGAAACCAGTGGATCTTTTATTTTGGTGGATAACTACAGTTTCTGTCAAAAACATGTTTTAGTAATGTGTCTCATTTCAAGTTGTGCACATTTGTGCCGTGAAAATGTGTTGCACAGTACGAGCAGGGAACCTTCCACCAGTTGATTTCTAATGGGAACCCCCCCGGACTGTGTCTTCTTTACCGTGGGGAATGCAGAATGAGATTTCTACCGCAGGGCACTCTAAAATGTTAGAACCAGCAGCCTCGTGTATACAGTGTGGTTGTGCTTCGGGTGATCCTTGAAAGTGTCCCAGCGCTAGGTCCATTCTGACGCCGTCCCCTCCACTCTCTCCCACTTGTGCACTTTCTGTACCGTCCTGTATAAACATTTACATTTAATCATTTAACAGACGCTTTTATCCAAAGCGACTTACAAATGAGAAGAACAGAAGCAGTCAGGTGTACAAGCGAACAACAACAGTATACAAGTGCCATGACAAGTCTCAGTTAGTCTAGTACAGAACGCATAGCCAGGTTTTTTTTTTTAATATGAAAGACAAGAAAAGAAGGAAAAGTGCTAGCATTAGTTGGTTAAGTTCCGGTGAAAAAGAGGAGTCTTAAAATGTTTCTTGAAAATGAGTAAAGACTCAGCAGTTCGGATTGAGATTGGGAGGTCATTCCACCAGCTGGGCATAGTCCAGGAAAAGGTCCGTGAGAGTGATTTTGAACCTCTTTGGGATGGCACCACAAGGTGTCGTTCACTTGCAGAGGGCAAACTTCTGGAGGGAACATAAGATTTAACCAGTTTGTTTAGGTATGTCCACAATGTTTCACAATAACTTTGATATTGTGAAATATATTTAACTGAAAACTGAATGCAAAATAAATCACACAATATTTTCACTTTACAGTTCAGTAACAGTGAGGTTGGAAACAAAGTGGACAACACTATTCATTAAACACTTATTCAATGTATTCAGATGAAAATTTACAATATTAACAAATTATTCACAAACAGTGTTTTCAGAGCCCCCAGTTACACTGTTTTAATCAAAACACTAGTAATACAGTGTAATAAAACAAATAAAATCTAATTCAGTAAATTTTTAATAAACTAAGTACAATCAAAACCTATCACAAAAGGTCAAAGCATCTCTAGCAGAAGTGACAGTGCAATGTAGCAGATGAACAATTTCTTACCAATGTTTCAAGAACAAGCTGGATCCTTGATGACTCTACAAGGGGAAAGAAGAAATGGTTTACTGAAAAGTTCTTAAAAAGCAGGATTTCATATTATACCATTTCTTTAAACCACTGGTTCTCAAACTTTTTATACCAAGTACCACTTCAGAAAATATTTGTTATTAAATATTAAGTTGCACCATAATGACCAACATTACATTTCAGCAGCGTAGTAGACCAAACTATTCAGCTACAGGTCTACAGTTAAAAAATGAGGCAGTTTTATTCTAATAAGAATATTTATTGTCAGGCACTTTACCATGTTTGAACATTAACACTACAACTGTGCTTACATACACAGGTAAATAAAAAAAAAAAGTTTAAATTAAAATGTAATTTTAAATGTAATTATGTAACAAAAGTTACAAAACTGTACTGTACTTTAACTGTAACATACTTAAATGTGCAAAAAAAAAAAAAACTTACTCAAAGATTAAGTTAAAATGTATTAACATTAATTAGTTTAATTTAGTGATTCACCTGCATAACAACTAGAGGGGGCCTGAGACTTTGAGAACCATGGCTTTAAACGATCCTTTTTTTATATATTCATTTTCATTAATTCATTAAAATTATATTATTTAAATACCGACATTTGCACTTATGTTTCAGAAAACACTTTGAAACTATTATAAGAATACAAACATATATAACACACCTAATGCATGGGATACATATCAGGACAATATGGGAAAATCTCTAAACCATCTCTAAATCTCTCTTACCAGCAACACATTAGGTGAGCACCTAACTTGATCATCTGTGATAAAGCAATGCAAAAACAGACACACGGGTATTTATTTATCTGCAGGTTACATGTCCTTTAAACTACCCATTTGTAAACTCTGGTAATACTTTACTATTTTCAAAAGATAATAAAGATAACGTTAGCGATTTTCTTACCTCATTTTGCCAGGATGTTTTCAGGACCTCGCAGAACACCTGACCCTTCTTGTGTTCACAGTTTTTGTTCTCCATTGACATGTCACGACTCAAATTCGCTCAAAATAAATAAAAAATGTACAGGCAAATATGAAATAATTCGGGACCGATAGAGCAGTCAGTTATAACGAGCAGCAGCTCACAGTTAGCCGCCTCACTCACAGAAAGACGACAATAACGGTCATATTTTTAAATGTAGAAAGGCGCGAACCGATTCATTGTCCAGTTTCCTGAATGACAGCCAGATTAACCAATCATGATAGAAGTAATAAAATAAAACTACCAATGGGAGTTGTTTCAGTGTGATAAAGCAGCGAAATGTATATAGTTTTATTGTTGTTAATGATGATAATATTTAACATATACCTTTAGATTTTAGAATAGGTATCATGACTAAAATATTTTAAAATGCTATTAAAATAATTAATTTAAATAATTTAATATAAATAATTTAAAAGCTTGTTAACCTTTTTCTACCATTTAGCATTAAACATTTTTAACGTTGTTTCATTAAAACAACTGACCTTATTTCAGCCATATTTCAATGTTGAAAGTTGGTCATGTGCTGGATGTTTTTCAACCATTCAGCTTTAAACGTTGAATCAACGTTGTTTCAACGTTGAAACCACAACTGACCTTATTTCAACCATATTTCAACATTGAAAGTTGGTCATGTGCTGGATGTTTTTCAACCATTCAGCTTTAAACGTTGAATCAACGTTGTTTCAACGTTGAAACCACAACTGACCTTATTTCAACCATATTTCAACGTTGAAGGTCGGTCATGTGCCGGCTGGGTTATTACAACACAAAGGCACACTATACACATCTGAATACTTTTGGTCTCCGCCATTTTTCTGCAAGCGAATGAACGCTATAGCGCTTTCACTGGAAAATAACTTGAGATCTGGGCTTCGGAGCGAGTTCGCAAAACATTTGATTCAGATCGGGACTCCGAAGCGCGTTTCGGGAATCATTTGATCGGGGCTTCGGAGCGAGTCCGCTAAACATTTGATTCAGATCGGGTCTCCGAAGCGCGTTTCGGGAATCATTTGATCGGGGCTTCTGAGCGAGTCCGCTAAACATTTGATTCAGATCGGGACTCCGAATCGCGTTTCGGGAATCATTTGATCGGGGCTTCTGAGCGAGTCCGCTAAACATTTGATTCAGATCGGGACTCCGAATCGCGTTTCGGGAATCATTTGATCGGGGCTTCGGAGCGAGTCCGCTAAACATTTGATTCAGATCGGGACTCCGAATCGCTTTTCGCGAATCATTTGAGATCAGGTCTTTCGAGCGGATTTGCAAAGCATTTGATTCTATCATGTAGGCTAGTACTAGATCAAGTTTTAATAAAGAGAAAAGATGTTTAGAGACAAATTTTTGTTAATAGCCTGTTAGTAATCCCACAATCCATAGCATCAGTAACTGTATAATTTAGTAAGGGAAAATTAAAACTAAATAGGATGAGTTTCAATTTTTATTTTATTTATGTAGCAATGGTCATCTTAACCTCTGTGCAGTGTTCAGGGTATTTCAGGACCCTAAATTAAATTCTAATTCATCTAAATGACATGACACTTAATGACTTTACCAAAACAGAAATTGGGATGTCTGATTGTATATTAGTGTAATAAAATCACACAGAATGTTCATATAGTGCTTTTGTTTAAAATTTTAATTTTAAATGTTTTCCAGTAAATGGCAGAAATCTGCCACTTAAGTATGGCAAATTTCTCATATGACCATGTATGAAAGCAAGAAATGTAGATATACTTTAAAGTTAACTACATGTTTATTTTGTATAAGCATTTCATTTCACTAGCAGGTGTGTAGATGATGCTGATGTCACTAGCAGGTGTGTAGATGATGCTGATGTCACTAGCAGGTTGAGTAGATGATGCTGATGTCACTAGCAGGTGTGTAGATGATGCTGATGTCACTAGCAGGTGTGTAGATGATGCTGATGTCACTAGCACGTGTCAAGATGATGCTGATGTCACTAGCAGGTGTGTAGATGATGCTGATGTCACTAGCACGTGTCAAGATGATGCTGATGTCACTAGCAGGTGTGTAGATGATGCTGATGTCACTAGCAGGTGTGTAGATGATGCTGATGTCACTAGCAGGTGTGTAGATGATGTGGGCTTCGGAGCGAGTTCGCAAAACATTTGATTCAGATCGGGTCTCCGAAGCGCGTTTCGTGAATCATTTGATCGGGGCTTCGGAGCGAGTCCGCTAAACATTTGATTCAGATCGGGTCTCCGAAGCGCGTTTCGGGAATCATTTGATCGGGGCTTCGGAGCGAGTCCGCTAAACATTTGATTCAGATCGGGTCTCCGAAGCGCGTTCCGCGAATCATTTGATCGGGGCTTCGGAGCGAGTCCGCTAAACATTTGATTCAGATCGGGACTCCGAAGCGCGTTTCGCGAATCATTTGAGATCAGGTCTTTCGAGCGGATTTGCAAAGCATTTGATTCTATCATGTAGGCTAGTACTAGATCAAGTTTTAATAAAGAGAAAAGAGGTTTAGAGACAAATTTTTGTTAATAGCCTGTTAGTAATCCCACAGTCCATAGCATCAGTAACTGTATAATTTAGCAAGGGAGAATTAAAACAAAATAGGATGAGTTTCAATTTTATTTTCTGTAGCAATGGTCATCTTAACCTCTGTGCAGTGTTCAGGGTATTTCAGGACCCTAAATTAAATTCTAATTCATCTAAATGACATGACACTTAATGACTTTACCAAAACAGAAATTGGGATGTCTGATTGTAAATTAGTGTAATAAAATCACTCAGAATGTTCATATAGTGCTTTTGTTTAAAATTGTAATTTTAAATGTTTTCCAGTAAATGGCAGAAATCTGCCACTTAAGTATGGCAAATTTCTCATATGACCATGTATGAAAGCAAGAAATGTAGATATACTTTAAAGTTAACTACATGTTTATTTTGTATAAGCATTTCATTTCACTAGCAGGTGTGTAGATGATGCTGATGTCACTAGCAGGTGTGTAGATGATGCTGATGTCACTAGCAGGTTGAGTAGATGATGCTGATGTCACTAGCAGGTGTGTAGATGATGCTGATGTCACTAGCACGTGTCAAGATGATGCTGATGTCACTAGCAGGTGTGTAGATGATGCTGATGTCACTAGCAGGTGTGTAGATGATGCTGATGTCACTAGCAGGTGTGTAGATGATGTGGGCTTCGGAGCGAGTTCGCAAAACATTTGATTCAGATCGGGTCTCCGAAGCGCGTTCCGCGAATCATTTGATCGGGGCTTCGGAGCGAGTCCGCTAAACATTTGATTCAGATCGGGACTCCGAAGCGCGTTTCGGGAATCATTTGATCGGGGCTTCGGAGCGAGTCCGCTAAACATTTGATTCAGATCGGGTCTCCGAAGCGCGTTTCGGGAATCATTTGATCGGGGCTTCGGAGCGAGTCCGCTAAACATTTGATTCAGATCGGGTCTCCGAAGCGCGTTCCGCGAATCATTTGATCGGGGCTTCGGAGCGAGTCCGCTAAACATTTGATTCAGATCGGGACTCCGAAGCGCGTTTCGCGAATCATTTGAGATCAGGTCTTTCGAGCGGATTTGCAAAGCATTTGATTCTATCATGTAGGCTAGTACTAGATCAAGTTTTAATAAAGAGAAAAGAGGTTTAGAGACAAATTTTTGTTAATAGCCTGTTAGTAATCCCACAGTCCATAGCATCAGTAACTGTATAATTTAGCAAGGGAGAATTAAAACAAAATAGGATGAGTTTCAATTTTATTTTCTGTAGCAATGGTCATCTTAACCTCTGTGCAGTGTTCAGGGTATTTCAGGACCCTAAATTAAATTCTAATTCATCTAAATGACATGACACTTAATGACTTTACCAAAACAGAAATTGGGATGTCTGATTGTATATTAGTGTAATAAAATCACTCAGAATGTTCATATAGTGCTTTTGTTTAAAATTGTAATTTTAAATGTTTTCCAGTAAATGGCAGAAATCTGCCACTTAAGTATGGCAAATTTCTCATATGACCATGTATGAAAGCAAGAAATGTAGATATACTTTAAAATTAACTATATGTTTATTTTGTATAAGCATTTCATTTAAACATGTAATACTTTTTTTCAAAAATGTAACATTTAAACAAATTCCATATCAACTGTATAGTAAAAACATTAAAGGAAGTGATGTTACAATTCATGATTGTCTAGATATTGGTGTTTTCTTTCACTTTCTTTTATCATTGCAAATATCAGTATTCAACATTTTGGGATTAAAACATCAAAACATTATGCATTTGTAATTGCAGGTTAAATGCATTTATATCTTGCATTAAACAGTGTGTGTAAACATCTGTCGGGCTCTCTAGAGAGCGATGTGTAGAGGATTAAAATGCTGATGTCACTAGCAGGTGTGTAGATGATGCTGATGTCACTAGCAGGTGAGTAGATGATGCTGATGTCACTAGCAGGTTGAGTAGATGATGCTGATGTCACTAGCAGGTGTGTAGATGATGCTGATGTCACTAGCAGGTGTGTAGATGATGCTGATGTCACTAGCAGGTGTCAAGATGATGCTGATGTCACTAGCAGGTGTGTAGATGATGCTGATGTCACTAGCAGGTGTGTAGATGATGCTGATGTCACTAGCAGGTGTGTAGATGATGCTGATGTCACTAGCAGGTGTCAAGATGATGCTGATGTCACTAGCAGGTGTGTAGATGATGCTGATGTCACTAGCAGGTGTGTAGATGATTCTGATGTCACTAGCAGGTGTCAAGATGATGCTGATGTCACTAGCAGGTGTTTTTGCCAGCTCCTTTATTTATCTCATGCCTCAGTAAGAGCACTTAATTAACATAAAGCAAACAACAATACATGTATTATTTTGTGTTAAACATAAAATTTTAATAAAAACAACTCATTAATTTGGAAAGTTACTATCACATTTATGCAATAATATACCAGTTACTTAGAACATCAATTCAAAGTTAAATAACCTACAAACCATTATAAAATAATTTGAATTCTGCTTGTACAACAGATGTTTGTTCAACTGCTCGTATTTCATGTTGTGGATTTTATTGATAACTTTAAATGTTTTTGTTAATTTAGTGTGACTTAAGCCAGAAAGAGAGCAGTATAAAAGGGTGATGGCAAAAGTATAAAAACACCGCTTCACTAACCTGCTCGACTGTTAGCATAACTGCTACCATGTGCTACATTAAATGTATAACGTTACATCTAACAATACAAATAAAACATACTATATTTGATTAATGTCTATAGTTGCCGATAAGCTATTAATATAAGTTATCGTTTTAGTTAACACATTACACTCACCTGGGACTGGACGGCTGTTGTAATCGTGCTCCTGCACCATCAAGACATTTACTTCTCTGCACCACAAACATCCCGTTTTGACGCGTGATTTAACGTCTCCGCAACTTTTCCACGCAAACCTGGAAGGCACAGCCCACTGTGCGAGATCGACCGTAATCCGGTTGGACACGGACCTCATCCTCCGTGAAGGTCTTAGCACACACTAAAGTATCTTTCCTCAGAGTAATTGTTGCCTCCTCTCGCAGTATAGCCCAAATCAACGCTTTTTTATTTTTGTCGGTGGGAAAACTATGAAATGATAAATAAGTATTTTTTTTTAAGGCACACTATACACATCTGAATACTTTTGGTCTCCGCCATTTTTCGACAAGCGAATGAACGCTATAGCGCTTACTGGAAAATAACTTGAGATCTGGGATTCGGAGCGAGTTCGCAAAACATTTGATTCAGATCGGGACTCCGAAGCGCGTTTCGCGAATCATTTGAGATCAGGTCTTTCAAGCGGATTTGCAAAGCATTTGATTCTATCATGTAGGCTAGTACTAGATCAAGTTTTAATTAAGAGCAAAGAGGTTTAGAGACATTTTTTTGTTAAAGCCTGTTCCACAGTCCCAGGCGGGAAGGAAGTGTTCATCTTGTAGCAGAACTTCACTTGCGTTAGCATCCCATTGACTCTCATTCATTTTGGCATCACTTTGACAGCGAATAACTTTACATCTGAGGCGTTTAAAATGTATGACAAAATTTAATTATCTACAAACGTAAAAGGGCCAACTAGGATAACAAGGCAGACCAAGACCCTGATTTATATGGCGTTTACCAATAGACCAGAACATATAACAAGGACGTACAATCTGATAACAGGTCTCTCAGACCACAACATGATTCTGACAGTTAGAAAACTGACCAGAACGCGGCTACAGTATTTTGGCAAATCTGGTTGTGATAAATTATCATTTATCATTCCTGAAGCTAAAACTGTGCAGTTCGAAAGAGAACTTAATAACTTAAATTGGGAGCAGATCATGGCTGTGGACGATGTATATGAGTGCTGTAATTCTATGACTACAGCAATTTCAGGATTAATAGACAAATTACTAATAAAAAAAAAGATGTAGTAAGAAAGACACTGTACCACTGTATGCTAAAGAGACATCAGAGCCAGCGGCAAATGTCAGAAGATCTAGCCGAGGTGAGGCTGCTGTCGGCGGATACATGATGACGGAGCTCCCGCTGGTCGCATGGAGCTCATCTCCGAGATCGGCGAAACACTATTTTTTTAAATAGACGCTGTCATTATAAATAAACCGCATATTTGAGTTTAAAACAACTACATTCTCGCCTGAAATACTTTTAAAACTACATTTCATGACACAATAACAGTAGTATTTTGAAAATTATCCAAATAAAAATGGCGGTTGAAAATGCTGCGTGAACTCAGCTGGCAGAACCCCCCCCATGCCGCGTATTCGCGTCTGTTGTGAAGTTAATTTCACGCGCTAATGAAGCAAATTACTCGCGAGAATGAAGCAAATGATCTCAAAATGGTCAAGCGTCAAACTAGGCGCGGTAGATGCGAATTTGACGCTCTATTCGCGTTTGGTGTGAACACAGCATAAGAAATAAAGTGTTGTTAGAAAAAGTGGTGTTAAAAGTTTCATATTATACTGAATTTATAGGTAATGCTAAAGGCAATAATAATTCCATTTGGAGACACTTAAACAATCTGACTAATAAACCAAATAAACAGGGGATCAAGGAACTTAACATAAATGGAAAGACCATAAATAATTACGCCGTTATGGCTAATGAATTAAATTCATATTTGTAGTGAAGTGACATTCAGCCAAGTATGGTGACCCATACTCAGAATTTGTTCTCTGCATTTAACCCATCCGAAATGCACACACACAGAGCAGTGAACACACACCCAGAGCAGTGGGCAGCCATTTATGCTGCGGCGCCCAGGGAGCAGTTGGGGGTTCGATGCCTTGCTCAAGGGCACCAAAGTCATGGTATTGAAGGTGGAGAGAGAGCTGTTCATGCACTACCCCCACCCACAATTCCGTCTGGCCCGAGACTCGAACTCACAACCCTTCGATTGGGAGTCCGACACTCTAACCATTAGGCCACGACTTCCCTGTTTTGTGCAATCAGTAGATTATTATACAATTATACAACTGGAGTGACTTCTGTAGATTCGTTTCATATTACAGAGGTTTCGGAGACAAACATCTTAGAAATTATTAATAAATTGTCTAATTCCAAAACAAATGATTTATATATGATGAATAGTTGGTTTAAAAAAAATATATAACAGTGTTAGTTTAACCTCTTACATATCTTGTCAATCTTTCTATAAGAACCTGTACATTTCCTTTAGGATGGAAAAAAGCAGTAATTGTGCCAGTATTTAAATCAGGAAGTCAGGACTCTATGTGTAACTATCGTACCATATCTATTTTACCTATTTTATCTAAAGTTATTGAGAAAGTTGTAGCAGCACAAATGGTTGATCACTTAGAAGCCAATCAGTTCCTCCACCCACAGCAGTTTGGTTTTAGATCAGGTTATTCCACTGAAATTGCAAACTGCTGTTTTATTGAAAATGTGAAGAAATCACTGTATAGGGGTGATGTGGTGGAAGCTGTTTTCCTTGACCTTAAAAAGGTATTTGATACAATCAACCGTAGTTTACTTTTAACTGAAATGTCATATTTTAATTTTTCTACTAAGGCAGTACAGTGGTTTGCATCTTATCTTCAGGCTAGAGTACAGTGTGTTAAAGTTAACCAGGAAGAATCTTCACTCTTGAACATCAAAATGGGCATACCACAGGGCTCCGTACTTGTCCTTTGTTGTTCAGTCTTTTTATTAATGACCTACCATTACACTGTTCAGGCGCCAGCTCCCAGCTCTATGCAGATGATGCAGTTCTTTATGCACCCGCTAAGTCACCAGAGTTGGCTGCTGATGTTCTCTCTGCATGTATGGCTGATGTCGGACAGTGGCTCAATCAAAATCAGTTGGTGCTAAATTTTACAAAGACAGTCTCTATGTGTTTTTCTATTAAGAAACTTGATCTAAATAAAAGATTTAAAATTAACTTGCAAAATGAAAAAATTAAATCTGTAACAGAATTCACATACCTTGGATTGGTTATAGATCCTCAACTTAATTTTACTAAACATATCAAGAAAATCTCTAAAACAATACAAAGAAATCTCAACTGTTTTAAATTAATCAGACACTATATACCAAATCAGGCAGCCTTACTGTACATGCATGCTATAGTGTTTTCACATATTTCATACTGCATGACAGTTTGGGGGCAAGCAGCTCCATCTGCAACAAAACACATTGGTTCACTTTACAATCGAGCAATAAAAATTATGGATAAAAAGCCAATCCGCTATCATCACTGTTACATACTGGAGAAATATAAAATATTAAGCTTTGAAAGCTAGTAATTTATGTTTCCTAAAATTAATCTTCAAGTGTATTAATAATTTAGCACCTGAGCCTCTTAGTAAATTTATTGAAATACAGAACACCCAAAGAGTTACTAGAACTAGTACAAATCATAACTCTACAATACCATACTGTAGGACAAGCTTTGCACAGACTGCCTTTTCTGTTAAGAGCTGTAGGCTATGGAATGCATTACCATCTGATATTAAGGCCATATCTGACTTCAAAAAGTTCACTTCCAGGATTAAGCTGTGGCTAAAGACAAATCAAAATTGTATACATTTTTAATTGTTGTTATAATTGTGTATGATTATGTATGTATGTATGTATGTGTATGTGTATATATGTGTACATCTATATATACATAGTTTTTTAGTATTTCTTGTTTTTATGTATGTATTTGTTTTATAATGTTCTTAGAAATGCCCAACCAGGGACAGGAGTTGAAAATTAGCACTAGCTATAAACTCTATATGCTGCACATCAGTTACAGGCTTTGTATTGTATGGTCCCTGTTAAATAAACTTTAAATAAATAAATACATATTTTCCATGGTCATATCTATTAATTTATTTGCAACGCTGCTTTTATTTTGCGTGTCAGTCTAGTTTGAGCTTACTATAACATTTTTCCTTTGCGCTTCACTTTTCTGCCGTCTCTCTTTGTGGCACTGTTTTGACGTGGTCTCTGGGTTCCTGACTTAGAAAAAGATATGCACTAAAACAGATGTGTATAGTGTAGTAGGCCTATAGCTTAATTTTGCGCCAATTTTTTTCAGTTGTTTATGTTGCCCCCCCAAACATGACATCCTGGTAACCCCTCTGTTTGAACTCCCGAACTGACTCAAATGATTCGCGAACCCGCTACGAACTCCCAAACTGATTCAAATGATTCGCGAATCCGCTACGAACTCCCGAACTGACTCAAATGATTCGCGAACCCGCTACGAACTCCCGAACTGACTCAGATGATTCGAACTCCCGAACTAATTAAAATGATTTGCGATCCCCAAACTGACTCAAATGATTCGTGATCCCGTATCATACTCCAAAACTGACTCAAATGATTCGCGATCCCGCTCCGCCCCGAACTCCCGAACTGATTCAAATGATTCGCGATCCCCAAACTGACTCAAATGATTCGCGATCCCCAAACTGACTCAAATGATTCGCGAACCCGCTACGAACTCCCAAACTGATTCAAATGATTCGCGAATCCGCTACGAACTCCCGAACTGACTCAGATGATTCGAACTCCCGAACTGATTCAAATGATTAGCGATCCCCAAACTGACTCAAATGATTCGTGATCCCGTATCATACTCCAAAACTGACTCAAATGATTCGCGATCCCGCTCCGCCCCGAACTCCCGAACTGATTCAAATGATTCGCGATCCCCAAACTGACTCAAATGATTCGCGAACCCGCTCCGAACTCCCGAACCGACTCAAATGATTCGTGGTCCCGTATCGAACTCCCGAACTACCTCAAATGATTCGCGAACCGCTACGAACTCTCGAACTGACTCAAATGATTCGCGAACCCGCTCCGAACTCCCGAACTGATTCAAATGATTTGCGATCCCCAAACTGACTCAAATGATTCGCGAACCCGCTTTAAGCTCCCAAACTGATTCAAATGATTCGCAAACCCGCTACGAACTCGCGAACTGACTCAAATGATTCGCTAACCCGCTACGAACTCCCGAAATTACTCAAATGATTCGTGATCCTGTATCGAACCCCCGAACTGACTCAAATGATTCGCCTATTTTGATTACAGAAGTTACATTTGTAATGGTATATTTTCATTTAGATGTGGTATTATTATTTGTGCATAAATTAATTAAGATTATTAAGTAATAAATTAATTTTAAGACAGCATGGAATAGATTGTCTAATATGCTGTTATAACAGCATATTATATAATCTATTCCATGCTATCTTGGAATAAAACCACTTTTTTTTTTTTATCCATTTCATAAATTGTTTATTCAGGTTGAGCTTAAACCAAGAGCAGAGAAAGACACTAACTCCAGCACAACTTTAAATTACTTTTAAGTGCCCCAAGTCATTTTTTTTTGCTGTCAAACCACCCTCAGAAGAAGACAAAATACCTGACAGTACAGAGAGTGTTTAAGTTGAGTGTTTAAATCAACACTACACAAAGATGGCACAGACAGACTGTTGTCGAGTTTCCGCGCCAATTGCTGTGGGCCGGGTTTAGTCAAAGTCCAGGGCCGTTTTTTTATTCCCAGTCCGTCCCTGTCTACAGGTATCTTATCTGAGCTCAAAACTCTGCTTGAGCGAGAGTCAAGATACTAAAAAGAATAAATACATAATTATGAACGTGTTTGTGTGCAGTACGACCGACCTCCAGGAACTGTGTGCTTCTAATTCATAGACAGTAAAAGAAATGGACACAGCGACCCCATTGGATTCAACTGAGAAAAATGAAGTCAATTAGAAAGCACTTCCTGGGGGTCGGGCGTACTGCGCAGACTCAAACTGAGCTTGATGATGTAGATGTCACGTGAGCAACCTGTAAGTCTTCTAATCGCTGTGCCAAGAAAAATCTGAATCACCCACCGAATCTTAAAGAGAAGGCGAGCGTGATCAAGAGCAAACTTTGGTAAGTATTCTGATTAATTATCTCCCTTGACTTTATGCCTCCACGTCCCCCAGATAGCCTCATAGACAGTAAAGATTGTCTGCGAGCTTCTCCTCCTGTCCATACGGTAATTTCTCTACTGTGCGACAGAGAATCGCTGGTTATGACGCAATCGTTAGCCTATTTTTTACAAAAACTGCTTCTACGGGAACATAACATAAGATACAAGATAATGGAGCCTTTTATACATTTTCGTGTTTCTTTAGAAATAATTAATAGACAAATGGAGTCTTTTAATGCCTCAGATGTAAAGTTATTCACTGTCAAAGTGATGCCAAAATGAATGGGAGTCAATGGAATGCTAAACAGCAGGTGGGGGTCCGCTAGCCAATGGCGGCGCCCAGGGGTGCTTCAAAAAAATATGAAACCCTGCCCCCCTGTTCTAATTGACTTAATTTTTCTCCGTTGAATCCAGTGGGGTCGCTGTGTCCATTTCTTTTACTGTTACTATGGTCTATTTACTGTCTTCGTTCATTTTCATTATGGATTGTAAAAAAGTATGATAATGTACAAGCGACTAGAAGCAAATGAGGCTCTGCCATTTTTCTTTATTTTACTTTATTTACCTCAGTGTTTACTATACGGCTGTGCGCGGGAAGAATGCGCACGAGACTGCTATGCAATTATATGACCATTTATTAAAAACACATATATACACAGTTAACCAAATAAAAGTTTATTTTCATATTTGCATGACAGTTACAGCAGGGCTTCAATTCTGTTAATAGTCAAGTAATAGCAGCAATAGTCAATTAAAGTGTATAATAAAAATATGTTTTTCATTATATAGTACTCAATGTTTTTTATTATTTTTTTATTGTATAGTGTACATATTTTAAATGTGATTGTAAATAAAAATTAAAATATGAATGTATAATATTTATGTTATATCCTAATCTGTGCGACCCCATCATTGACTTCTTTGATGACGTTTGCAGGGCGTTCCAAATGAGCGGTTATTGCCAGTGAAGTCCCCTTCAACTGATATACCTTGCTCAGGGAGTAGGGAACAGTGAACACTGCGTCGGGACCCTGTCGAATGGAACGCACCTAATGAGTGAGCGATTTCAGACACAGCACTAGTAGTCTAGATGGAAATAGGGGTCCACGCGCACCCCCCGGCTTTTTTTATGCCACCTGATTTTTTAAAATCCTTAAAGTGTCTATTTTCATAATCTGCCAGGTGCCAAGCTGAAATAATGTCCCAAGGGTTCTTTTTTAACCCTTTGCTGCACCCGACAAGAACCCGAAAAATCTAAAAGTGAAATAGAAAATGGCATAACATTAGAAGTAAACAACATACAGAGACAAATGAACACATTTTCCCATACAATTCTGACCCCAGGAATTTAATGAAATGGTTATTTTTGACATTTGACAACATATTGACCTTATTTCTGGAAGAAAATAGCAAAAAATGGCCAAAGATGTGTAGAGGATCAACTATTTTTTCGTTTTCTCAAACGCATAGGGTGATTTTTTTTCCACAACATATTATTTTCTTTATCATTCAAGTGTCTATTATAAGATTAAATTGGGTACCAAGCTGAAATAATGTCCAAAATGCTTAATTTTTAACCCTTTGCACCAAACCCGAAAAATCTAAATATGATTTAAAGTGGCATAACTTTTGATGTAAACAACTCACAGAGACAAATGGACACATTTTTCAATACAATTCTGACCCCAGAAATTGTTATTTGTCATGTTTTATAACATCTTGACCATCTGTGGTCAAAAAGAGCAAAAATAGTTAATTTGACAGTGTTTTTATTATACTTAAAAGCCTGAAATAGGGTTTATTTGAACCTTTTACTTCACCTTGCCTGAACCTGAAGATATTTAAAATAGTTTTACTTTTGAAGTTAACAAAACAAAGCAAATTAGCTTAAATAAATAAATAAAATGAATAAATAAACAAATAAAAAAACTACAGAAAAAATCCAAAAAGGTCCAAAAAGTTGGCTGAGCATAAACTGCAAGTTTTAGATTTTTGGGGCTTTGCAGTTGGTGGTCGTCGGTTCATACCTGCAGATCGCCATCTCCCACTGCTCTCTCTTTTGGAAAAATTTCAGTAAGTATTTGAAACTATAATTAAGATATACCTTTGTAGTCATAACTTAAAGTGATTTTTCAACAGTTTTTACTATAATCACAGGCTTTCGGAAAACGAATCTGTATTCTTGACTAGCAGTGTTGGTAGCTAAGTTGGTATCTACTAGCTAAAGTATTTTTTTTTTTTCAGGCTCAATACTTCATACATACTTACCAAGGGGAAAATTAAACATTGTAACACAGCTGAAGTGCCTCCAAAGAGAATTTGTTCCCTAAGACGTATTTTACATGTCTCAACTCTTTCTGAGTATGGTAATTTTACAAAACTCAACACATGCAGGTGGGGAGGGCAAGCGAGAAGCTATCATTTCTACACAGTTTATGAGATATGACGCGTTCAGAACTGCCTTAATTATACGTGGCATTGATTCAACAAGGTGCTGAAAGCATTCTTTAGAGATGTTGGCCCATATTGATAGGATCGCATCTTGCAGTGGATGGAGATTTGTGGGATGCACATCCAGGGCATGAAGCTCCTGTTCCACCACATCCCAAATATGCTCTATTGGGTTGAGATCTGGTGACTGTGGGGGCTATTTTAGTACAGTGTACTCCTTGTCATGTTCAAGAAACCAATTTGAAATGATTCGAGCTTTGTGACATGGTGCATTATCCTGCTGGAAGTAGCCATCAGAGGATGGGTACATGGTGGTCATAAAGGGATGGACATGGTCAGAAACAATGCTCAGGTAGGCCGTGGCATTTAAACTATGCCCAATTAGCACTAAGGGACCTAAAGTGTGCCAAGAAAACATCCCCCACACCATTACACCACCACCAGCAGCCTGCACAGTGGTAACAAGGCATGATGGATCCATGTTCTCATTCTGTTTACGCCAAATTCTGACTCTACCATCTGAATGTCTCAACAGAAATCCAGACTCATCAGACCAGGCAACATTTTTCCAGTCTTCAACTGTCCAGTTTTGGTGAGCTCGTGCAAATTGTAACCTCTTTTTCCTATTTGTAGTGGAGATGAATGGTACCCGGTGGGGTCTTCTGCTGTTGTAGCCCATCCGCCTCAAGGTTGTGTGTGTTGTGGCTTCACAAATGCTTTGCTGCATACCTCGGTTGTAACTAGTGGTTATTTCAGTCAAAGTGTCTCTTCTATCAGCTTGAATCAGTCGGCCTGTTCTCCTCTGACCTCTAGCATCAACAAGGCATTTTCTCCCACAGGACTGCCACATACTGGATGTTTTTCCCTTTTCACACCATTCTTTGTAAACCCTAGAAATGGTTGTGTGTGAAAATCCCAGTAACTGAGCAGATTGTGAAATACTTAGACCGGCCCGTCTGGCACCAACAACCATGCCACGCTCAAAATTGTTTAAATCACCTTTCTTTCCCATTCTGACACTCAGTTTGGAGTTCAGGAGATTGTCTTGACCAGGACCACACCCATAAATGCATTGAGGAAACTGCCATGTGATTGGTTGATTAGATAATTGCATTAATGAGAAATTGAACAGGTGTTCCTAATAATCCTTTAGGTGAGTGTAGATTGTTTACAAGTGTCAAAGGCTTCTGGTGAATCATTATCATTGAAAAGGGACTCTCTGTGCCATGTCAAATCACTGTCAGTTCAATCTGAAGGAGCTCCAAGAAGATGTTCCTTCTTGTTTCCCAATTAGTGTAATGCTGAGCTGTATATGAGGTTCAGCTTAATACACTCATGTTGTTGCATCTTGGAGAATGTGAGTTCATGAGAGATGTCTTTGTCTCCCTGTAACTGTCTTGCCAATTTCTCACTGCGGTATTCAGGATTAGGAAAACCTTGATTTCCCAATGTCGTCATGTACAAGTTG
Organism: Carassius auratus; assembly: GCF_003368295.1. NCBI lineage: Eukaryota > Metazoa > Chordata > Actinopteri > Cypriniformes > Cyprinidae > Carassius > Carassius auratus. The sequence continues at coordinate 81,312 of NW_020526700.1, forward strand.
CACATGGATCTTAGCTGGACAACCTCTTTGCATTCAATCACATTCCTAAGAATGTAATCCTTGACCACACAATATGACTTGTTAAGTGCTGCTATCTTCTGGGCCTGCAGGCTGTCAGTGTTGTCTGCTGCCTTTTCTACTCTCTCTCTTCCACGCTCATGGGTTTGGTACTCTGTGTTGAAGTTGTTTCTGCATGATGGATAATACTTAGCTTCCATTGCAAATAGGTCCTTGCCCTGCACCTTGCGATAAAGAGCCTCTTTCTTTAATTCCTGTGCCCTAGGTTCAATAACTTTCCAGCCTGGTTCCTTGTGTTTCCAACTCTGAAACTTTGTAAGCTCTTCAGTCTTGCCCTTGAACTTGGATTTTGCTTTGTCACAGAAAACACTGATTGGGAAACAAGAAGGAACACCTTCTTGGAGCTCCTTCAGATTGAACTGACCGTGATTTGACATGGCACAGAGAGACCCTTTTCAATGATAATGATTCACCAGATGTAGAAGCCTTTGACACTTGTAAACGATTTATTTTCCCTGTAAAGCTTTTATAGCAATATTGGTGATAGCCAATTGTATCCAAAGACAAGTCCTCTAATTTCAATGGAATCTGTTCACAAATATCCCTCCTGTGGTCTGGTGAACTGATGTCTTCACAGAGTCTCATCTCATATCCCCCACCCAACTAAGCTACCAACACTGCTAGTCAAGAATACAGATTCGATTTCCGAAAGCCTGTGATTATAGTAAAAACTGTTGAAAAATCACTTTAAGTTATGACTACAAAGGTATATCTTGATTATAGTTTCAAATACTTACTGAAATTTTTCCAAAAGAGAGAGCAATGGGAGATGGCGATCTGCAGGTATGAACCGACGACCACCAACTGCAAAGCCCCAAAAATCTTAAACTTGCAGTTTATGCTCAGTCAACTTTTTGGATCTTTTTGGATTTTTTTGTAGTTTTTTATTTATTTATTTATTTATTTATTTATTTAATTTATTTAAGTTAATTTGCTTTGTTTTGTTAACTTCAAAAGTAAAACTATTTTTAATATCTTCAGGTTCAGGCAAGGTGAAGTAAAAGGTTCAAATAAACCCTATTTCAGGATTTAAGTATAATAAAAACACTGTCAAATGAACCTTTTTTGCTCTTTTTGATCACAGATGGTCAAGATGTTATAAAACATGACAAATAAAAATTTCTGGGGTCAGAATTGTATTGAAAAATGTGTCCATTTGTCTCCGTGAGTTGTTTACATCAAAAGTTATGCCACTTTAAATCATATTTAGATTTTTCGGGTTTGGTGCAAAGGGTTAAAAATCAAGCATTTTGGGATTATTTCAGCTTGGTACCCAATTTAATCTTATAATAGACACTTGAATGATAATGAAATAATATGTTGTGGGAAAAAAATCACCCTATGCATTTGAGAAAACGAAAAAATAGTTGATCCTCTACACATCTTTGTCCATTTTTTTGCTATTTTTGTCCAGAAATAAGGTCAATATGTTGTCAAATGTCAAAAATAACCAGTTCATTAAATTCCTGGGGTCAGAATTTTATGGGAAAATGTGTTCATTTGTCTCTGTATGTTGTTTACTTCTAATGTTATGCCACTTTCTATTTCACTTTTTGATTTTTCGGGTTCCTGTCGGGTGCAGCAAAGGGTTTTTACGGGTGGGTGTGTGAATGTGGGCACATATTCTGGGTAATCACTGGCAGTGTGAAAGTGACCAATCTAGCGACCCGGGAACAATTGCGGGGACACATTACCCATGTATTTCCCGGAATCGCAGTGTGAAAGGAGGTATTTTGTATTCATGTTGTCAGTGACTAGGAGAGGTGTTCTCTTGCCTGACCTCCGTTGAATGAGAAACGAACAGGGGAAAAACTCCACTTCAGACAAACTCCACATCCACTGATTGCGTAACCAACACGGACCCATGGAAACTCAAAGGTTTAGGGGCCAAAACGAACTCCCCCAGAAAGTTCACTTTGGTCAGCTGTTTCGAACTGATGAAACTAACTTTGTTCCGGCCTGATCGAAATGACGTCATATCAGTTCGTTTTTCGATTTTGTTTGATGTATATGGAGGCCTTAAATGAGCATGCAGTCTAGCTAGTGTTCAAGCGCTCATAACTCATCTTATAATCAATGAAACTGTCCATACACGATATGATAAATTAATCTCTTAGTTGCTTATGATGATGGAATTCGCGAGTTTCAGTCAGAACAAAACTCTGGGGTTTCAGCGATGACTAATCTGAACGTCTCTGATTGGCTACTGCCTTCCTAAATGCAACAGAATCTTGTTTATTTTTAAAAACGCGTAAAAATTAAATATGATGTAACATGACTAGGTCAAAATTGAATACATCAATCGAAACTTCATTTTAAATACTATTATAGTTGTATTGAAAAACCAGGAGAAACTCCAAGAATATATATATATATATATATATATATATATATAAAAATTTTTTGTGTGTGTGTGTGTGTTTTAGGGGTCCCTTGATGATTATGGGATATCTGAGACCACCCCCCAATTAATACACTGGATAAAAAAGAATATTATGCAGATTTTTATTAAATATATATTAAATGGTATTTGGTTATTTGTTAATAGTAATTCATTACACATGCAGTTGTTTAGTTGCAGTTACACTTCCTGGCCAGCAGGAGTCGCCAGTGTGCGAAGTCTCGAACGCTTCTAACCAGTGAATCATTTTGTGAAGCAATTTGGTTCAGTTGATTTAAAGCTTTAAAATTATGGTTCTTCCAGTACTAGTGTTTATGAAGCTCGCTATATTGCAAAAATCATATTATAATCGCATTGTGAGTGTGCATGTAAACATAATCAATGTTTTTACCCTTTAAACGGGCTGGATTTATTTCCCCATTATCCACATGATGGCGCTCCAGCACAAATCACATGAATACACTTTATAACACACTCTGAAACAAATCTTTGTAATTAAATACAGTCAGTTGGCATTTGTTCACCGGCTAGGTTTCAGATGAAAATGTTTTATAAAATAAAATATTACTGATTTTATCTGTATGTGAAGTTAATTCAGAGATATAACTACCAGTAAATATGAAGTTAATAATGTGTTTTGAAAAAAAGTTAAGCCACTGAATATAAAGCGGGTCAGTCCAAACTCTAACTGGGGAGGGGGGCGTTGATAAAGCCAATAAACAAACAAAACAAAATTATATTTATTGTCTCTCATATGTTCGTTTGTTAAAGCATCAATTGTTTATGAAGGTCTTCTTCATAGCTGACAGTGTAGGTTTATCAGTGAGGTGCATCAGTGGGCGGACCCTGCGTCTGTGCGCCAGTGGTCTCGTCCATCACAGTTCAGCTGGAGATATAAAGACTGAGCTCCTGCAGAGAGACTCAGACACACACACACTCTCTCTCTCTCTCAGTGTCAGAAACACACTCTCCCTCTGTGAGACACACTCTCTCTCTCTCTCTCTCTCTGTGAGACACTCTCTCTCTCTCTCTGTCACACACACACAGCAGCGCTGGAGATGGAGCACACCGAGCTCGTGAAGCCTGAGTCTCTGGAGGATCTGATCCAGACTCTACACAAGATCTTTGAAAGCGACAGAGTCAATGTGGAGGAGGTGCAGAGCATCATGGAGTCCTATGAAAGTAAACCTCACGAGTGGATGAAATACGCCAAATTTGACCAGTACAGGTAATTATATTATTATTATTATTCTCAGATTAATTGTGTGTAGACAGTTATTTTGCCATAGTTCATGCATTTAAGTCTTATAATCCCAAGGGTTGGTTTTTTTTTTAACTTATTTAGTTTTACAGATAACTGAGAAATGCAAATTAAATTAACATTAGAAAGATTTTAATTAAGGTTTAACTTAAGGTGAACTGGGCTTAAATGAGTTTACTTTTACTCCAAACATAACTCAAATAGTTTTCTCCTTTATATCAGAGAAAAGCGCATTAATGTTTCTCGCTCCACTTCAACCAAAAGTCCAGTTCTCTCTTGTTTTTGTCTGGATGCGATGCTGGAGTTTTTCCCCCGTTGATGTTTTGTATGTGGGCGGGGCCTCGTCTGAGAGGGCGGGGTCGAGGCGGGCCAATCAGAGCTCGGCTCCCGGCGCACACCCGCTCAATCCTTCAGCTGCTTTCTGGGACTTTCTCTCGATCTCTCTCTGTTCAATGAAACGAACATGAATATTAATGACCACGGTGACGTCAGCAGGACGCGTTGCATTGACCAGCAACAACAACAACAATGACAGTAGCTGTCATAACGAATGATTATTAGCATCCAGGAAGGATGAATGATTAAAGAAAAAGTATTTTCATTGAACTAAAGTCATTTTACTGTGTGCTTCCAGATACACCAGGAATCTCGTTAATGAGGGAAATGGAAAGTTCAACCTGATGATCTTGTGCTGGGGTGAAGGACACGGCAGGTACCTGATGTTAAATGAGTTCGGTCTGACCTGCAGAATCCTGAAATCATGTGTGGATCAATAACTGAACACACGTCAATCAATCAGAGATATTAACAGACTGATAAAGACCTGATAGATAGTAGAGTCCAATGTCTTGTGATTAGGGAAGTCATAAAGACAGATAATATTCCCAAAGCCTTTCATAAATGCACTGATAAAATAATGCTCATAAAGCATAAGTGATTATTCCCTGAGGAATATGAAGAAAATAGCGTGTTAGGATGACCGAGCTGTTGTTAATATTTGTTCATGTCCACCTAATTCAGCTTAAAATCTTCAGCTCATCTGCGGCCTTACATGTTAATAATTTCATCTAATTTTTTTTTTTTAAATCTTGTCTAGATGAATCTCGTATAAGAGTCAGACAGAAACAATTTCAAAGCACTGAAAGTTTAATACAGCTTTGCTTTTTTTACCTGTGCATTAGAATGTGTCCTTTTCACACACACACACACACACACACACACACACACACACACACACATGGAGAAGAACATGAATAACACAAAACTTTAAAATATACATGTTTGAAAAGAAGTAGGAAGAAGCAAAGGCTTATGTCTATCACACATTTTTCTCCATGATTTACAGAAAACACTAAAATGTCATTCAGTGTAATAATAATAGTTTATAAACCGAAAAACATGAAAAAGATAAGTGCAACTTTTTATTTCTGACATTTTGTCTCAGAATAGTTATATAAACTCACAGTTGTAAGAGAATAATAGTTTGTGAGGGGAAAAGTCATAATTATGAGATAAAAATTCACTATTACTTGATTTTTTTTATTTATTTTTATATTCCATACCAGAATCATTCATTAATGATAATCATTAAAAATGAACACATTAAAGACTGTGTTAAAGGGTCAGAGTTCAGCCCTAAAATACTAACTTAATGTCATTTAAAATCTTCACCAATCTTTGCCTTCACACTTCTAGATCTGACTCATTTGTCATCAAGATTTTTATAGTAGACTTTAATATGATCGTATGTTTATATATATAGCACAGGTCCGAATAAGTATGTGTCATTTTCACATATATATCTGTCATGCTGAATGAGGATGGACATTATTTCAGCCATAATTTGACTTTTTATTTTCACAGATGTTATTTGAAACATTAAAGTAGACATGCATTTAATATGATTTGAGTGTGTATGAACTGGTTTGGTCTTTGACCCGTAATAACCCGAAGACGCTGAGTGTGCCTGTGTTTGGCTCGATTGCAGCAGTATTCACGATCACACGGACTCACACTGCTTCCTGAAGCTGCTCCAGGGTCAGCTGAAGGAGACGCTGTTCGACTGGCCCGACCGCAGGCTGCAGGGAGGCATGACGCAGAAGTCCCAGCGGGTTCTGCTGGAGAACCAGTGCGCTTACATCAACGGTGAGAGGGTCAGCGGGACTCCTGAAGAGCACTGAACATCAGTGTGTGCTGAGTCTCTGACCGGATTCACTCACTGTGTTTCAGACTCCATCGGGCTCCATCGAGTGGAGAACGTGAGTCACACGGAGACCGCCGTCTCTCTGCACCTCTACAGTCCTCCCTTCCAGACGTGCCGGACCTTTGACCAGCGCACCGGTCACCACAACACCGTCAGGATGACCTTCTGGAGCAAGTTCGGCGAGAGGACGCCGTATGTAAGTCAATCTCTCGTTTCATCTTAATGCTGTGTTTTGATGCTCATTATGAGACGCTGCGTAGAAGAACGCTGGATGGACACAACATGATACACAGAAGATCTCATGCGCTCAATTATGATGGGTAAACTACGACGTGATAACCAGCCGATCGCATCTCAAACTTAGTTTTTATAATCCTGAATGATTTAGATTAATTATGTTTCAGAGATAATCTGAGGAAACTTTTATTATTGATACTTTGCACCAGTTTGGTGGGAAGTGATGATATCGTTATCTTCAAACATGGAACGAAGAAGGTGTTGATCTGCAAATGTTTTACGTCATATTAGAATTTTCTTCGTACGTTAAACTCTTAACTTCAGAAGACACTTTTAGTGCACTTTTAAATAAACTTACAATCACTAAAACTATTAAAAAATGTCTTGACATGAAAATAAATGTTAACTGAAATACAATAAATGTATTTTATTTTAACTAAAGAATATTAACATTTTTCTTTTTCATTTAGTTCACTTAAACTGAATACAAACTATACAGATGTTTAAAAATGAGAAGAACACAACAAAAAGACTGAGCAGAAGCGATCAGAATATTAAGAGACTCTATTAGCGTGTGGCTGATGATGCGTGAGCTGTGGTCAGATGAATGCGGTGAATGAATCCTGCTGGAGTTAATGTGTGTGGATCAGATGAGCTGTAAAGCTGTTATCAGTGCAGTTCTTCACTCGGTGTTCTCTCCAGCTCCTGCAGATGTGTGGAGGGTTTAATGTCTGCCAAACACACTCTTATCTCTCATTCAGAGCTTGCATAAGCTCACCTTGACCACAGCGCTGTCTGGACTGAAGGGTTTCGACATCAGCGCTGTGCTTTGATAAGATAAGATCGGAGCGCAGCTTTGAAGCCTGTCTTTATCTATTAATTGAGAGCTCAAGCTTTCATCTGATCACTTTTGTGTCGCTTTCTTTCAGGAATCCACCGTTTCACAGGAGAACAACTGAGAAGCACAAGAAGATTTCCACATTCAATCGATGTATAAAACTTGATCCAACTCTTTTTAAGATTGACAGCGGACAGCGGGAAGAGTTAATTCAAGCTGCTTAATCATGGCCTAGTTTAGCGCTGGCAGACGAGGCTGAATTATTTGAGCCGTGTGTCAGTCTGCTCTTTGTTGTTGAGAGGAGCCCGTTCTCCCAGCATTCCTGTGTAATCATGCTTTTGTACTGTTACGGGATGAGAGCTGTGGCCTGAAGTGTGTAATTTATGAGAAGAATCTGTTTGTTCGCTCGAATGAAAGCGCTGTCCCCGTCAACAACATCCCGCTTCAGCAGAACTCCAGCAATGTGTTTGTGAATCTCCACACACTCGCGCTTTATTCCAGATGAGCGTTTCAATGGAAGAGTTTATTTTTATGAATCCTGCCGTCAGTAATCAATGTCTCGTGAATTAAATATGGTCTCTGTATTTGTAAACTGGAGCTTTTATTTAAAATGAATCTTTCCTTGAAATTCATTTTTGTCTTAATGTTAAAGTAAATAAAACCTTTCCCAAATGTTGTTGTGTGTGTGTGTGAGTGTGTGTGAGTGTGTGTGTGTGTGTGTGTGTGTGTGTGTGTGTGTGTGTGTTCATCTGTTTATTTCTTGCATGTACACACATTTATCAAAGCCACTAACACATTCAGGTTATCAGTTCTTGTCTTCTCAGAAAGTGTTTTGTGATATGGATCAGAAGAATCTTGTAGAGAACTCGTTTCATCTTCACACGAGAGTCACACATTACACTGAACTCAAACTGAAACCATTGAAAAGATTATTAAACTGAAATAAAGTATTCAAATAACCAAGTTTAACTTGATGTACTAAATTGTAAATTAAATTAAATTTATGTATTTAGCAGACACTTTTAATCCAAAGCTTTTTATTCAGGCTATCAGTTTTTACATATCATAAAAATCAATAAAATTTCACATATGTACTAAAATCAATAAAACTAAACCAATAATAAATAAAAGTTCATAGAAACATTTTTTGTTTTTTAAAGAAATAAGAAAGATTTTTTTTTTTCTGCCAGAACATTATCCAGATTTGATGGACCCTAAAGTGCAAAACTTCAAATACACATAAAACGCCTGTAATAAAATCCAAATGGATTTTTTTTACAGTGCATATTTAAATAAATAAATAAATATGAGAAAAGAATAAAATTAACATGAAAAGCAGAAAATATTAAATCAAAATATGATCAAAACTAACTAAATCAAATGATGGTCTGATTGTTGATCTGAAGATGAGGAGTGTGTATGCGGTGGATTCCTCCGTGATCTCATCAACTTGTTTCTCCACGTTTCTGAACGAACAGACTTCTGGAAGCTTCTGAGAGTCGTGTTGGAGCACGTCTGCCAGAGTCTTCGTTCACACTGATCATCTTTCCACGCTGAAAGGAATGAACACCGCTGCAGACGAGGGAAGCTAGAGGCTTTCAGTGAGAAACGAGCAGATTAATATAATCACTAGAGGACTCATTTCTCCATGCTTAAGTCATTTTTTCTAAACTCTTCACAGTTCTCTTTACCAAATCTTGATACAGCAGTGATTTCACATTCAAACTACACTAAAACTACCGAAATACTTCATACAGTCTCAAATCAACTCATTCTTTCCAACGCTAGCAAACTTTATCATGACCTAAAAACTCAAACAACAGCATTATACAATGTTTGCTTTCGTAAAATTACTTAGTAAACAAGAATGAGACTTTCTACTGTTTATAATTCACTACAGTAAATGTTCATAGTCCATGTTTACATTACAGCACATTTTCTCCTTCTGCAGATGATAATGAAACTGAAAGACTGACACCTGTTCAGGGATTTTTTGTTACATTCAGAATATGTGGCATTATTGTATGAATGTAGCAAATGTCTGTTATATTAATTTCTTCGAGATGGTTTTGAGCTTCAGGTTGATCTGTTTTGTACAGAGTTGGTTGTAACTTGTGTAGGTTTAGTGTCCGAGTGAGAAGAGCTCATGTGATGTGAAAGATGTTTTAATTTCATGATTAATGATGCGGTTCATCCACATTAATGTTCTTGAGCTTCGCTTTGTGAAGAGTTTTGAAAATGTGACCAAAATATTGAGAAAAGTGTGCTTAGATTGTAAAACACTGTAATACTGTAACTCAAACTGAAGAGAAACAGCTGCACTAAATAATGATGCATATGTTTTTATTACCTTAAATCATCAAAATTAACCAATTTCTACTGAAAGTAATATAAGATTCAGCTGAACTGGGCAGTTAGCGTAGGTGCAGATGTTTTACAGTGTGTTATCACTGTTTACGCTATCCTTCACTTCCGTTAGCGTCTGGAAGGTTCGATTCCGTCTGATTCTGTTGTTTGCAGTAAAGTTGTTTCTCAGCATGTTCTCTTCTCTCCACATGTGAGTTGCGTAACACACATAATAAGCTCCTGTTGGCCCGCTGCTTTAATTATGTGCCAACAAAATCAATACAGCAGGAACCTTGAGCCCCTGAGAACAGGAATTCAGTCACGTATCTCCATGCATTACTGCGAGAACAACGACGAGCCTCTCGTGAGTGTGGTCAGGACTCGAGGGGATTCTGGGATTCAGACCAAACCATGTTTGACTGTCACTGATCTCAGTTGGAGAGTTCATGTGTTGCATAACCTCAGTCACCCATCAATGTTTTCAACTCTTCCATCACTATCATATCTGTGACAACAGCTATAAAACATTACGACTGCATTTATCTGCTTTTATCGTTCGTTGTCTTTTCCTCAGGACACACATCACAGACGCAGAAACTGTAAAATGGGTAGAAGATGTATTAATAACTTCACATAGGAATAACTCATCAGGATCAGCAGATAACAGAATATATAATGCTTTCAGTGTCTTTATCTGTTCATATCTGCAGGAAGAATAAACATTCACACTGTTTGTGTGTTAAATCATCCGCTGCTGTTTGTGTGTGTGTGTGAGACAGAGAGAGAGAGAGAGAGACTGTGTGTGTGTGAGTGTGTGTGTGTGTGTGTGTGTGTGTGTGTGTGTGTGTGTGTGTGTGAAAAATGATCTGTATGAAGAATTTCAGTCAGGTTTCATGCCCCACCATAGCACAGAAACTGCAGATCAAGGCTGCATCTCATTTCTAGTCTTTATCTTAGTGCTGCATTCGACACCATAGATCATGACATACTCATAGATAGATTACAAAACTATACAGGTATTCAAGGGCAGGCTCTAAGATGGTTTAGATCCTACCTGTCCGATCGCTACCATTTTGTTTATTTAAATGGGGAGTCATCTCATTTATCATCCCCTTGGTAATATTATTAGAAAATACTTCTGTGTGTTATATTAGACAGCAAATCGTCTTTTGAAAATCATATTTTCCATGTTACAAAAACTGCATTCTTCCATCTTAGAAACATTGCCAAGCTACGAAACATGTTATCTGTTTCTGATGCAGAAAAGCTAGTTCATGCATTCATGACCTCTAGACTGGACTATTGTAATGCACTTCTAGGTGGTTGTCCTGCTTCGTCAATAAACAAGCTACAGGTCGTCCAAAATACAGCAGCTAGAGTCCTTACCAGGTCAAGAAAATATGATCATATTATCCCAATTTTACAGTTGCTGCTCCCAAACTCTGGAATAGCCTTCCTGATAATGTTTGGGGGTCCGGACACTCTCTCTGATTAAATCTAGATTAAAAACACATCTCTTTCACCAAGCATACGAATAATGTATCTCTTAAATTGTGAGTGTAGTTGTATCTGATCAAATGCACATTTTTATTCTTTAGCTTGGGTTAAACTAATTAATTTTACTTTGTTGGATCAGCAGCTATGCTAATGATGTCTCTATGTGTTTCTCTGTTTCTGCTGGGATCTTCATCCCGTGGTAACTAGGATTTACACAAGCTCCAGTCTGGATCCAGAACACCTGAGAAGAGATGATGCTGACCCTCAGAGGACCTCAGATGATGCTGACCAGAGATGTATAGTAACGAAGTAGAACTACTTCACTACT
>NW_020526700.1:97500-137500 GCF_003368295.1 Carassius auratus
CATCATGCCGTGGTTATGTGCTGCTCTTATATGTAATAATAGGGTTGGATGTGGTTGTTCATGTTTTGCTTTCCTAAAAAATGTCAGAAAGGCCGTTGTGGAGAATGTTGGTGTTTTCTGCAGTCAGATGGTGTGCTGTGATACAGAGACCGGCTCAAACGCCACATCATCATCATCATCATCATCATCATCATCCTCACAGTGTACAGCTGTGAAGTGCTGCTCTCTGCTGGTCTGCACAGACACTACACACATCACACCAGGTTTAAGTCTCACATCAGATTTGTTTTTCTCCAAACAGTAAGTCTAGATCTCTGTATAATTTGTTTCTTGTCCACATCAGATTCAGATTTCTTGCAAGTGTTCTGTAACTAAATGCACATGATGAGTTGATTCCTAGTGAAATCTCACTCTTGTAAACACTGTCATGATGTGAGATCTTCACATGCAAAATGATCTATTCAGTTATCAAAATCTGTCAGACATGCATGCATATTCATAAGCATCTATCAATGGAAAATGTGTGATGTCTGCTAAACTGGCAGATAATCTTCCATAGTAATGGAATAGGAACTTCAATCAAGTTTGGAAGTAGTTGTTCACTATAAATGATTGTATATGTATTAAATGTGTAAAACTGCATGTGCAAAAGATTTTTCTGTTTGCATGACTTCAGCAGTCCGTATCAATAAAATTAAGTCTGTATAAATAAGACATAATTCCAGGGTTTGACTGCCATGCTGAAAAAACTAATCAACATTTTGACTCACACGATGACAAAAGCACATTTATTGTGGTGGCGTTGGCAGTTTAACTAGTAATTTAACACCTGAAGCATCAATTAAATGTTTTGGTTAGTGATACTTTCTACAGATGTGCAACTTGTGATTTCCCATAAAACAGTCAAAGCGACTGAGAAACAGATTCAGATCACTGAATGGAGTATTTTAATGGAGACGGGTGACAGGTGCATGTTTCACTGAATCACATTCTTAAACTGTGCGACAGCTTTCTGAACAGTGTGTGCTCGAGTCTCATTCAGAACTGTGAGAGTAACAGCAGGAGCTCCAGATCTTCTGTGTGTGTGTGTGTTAAGGTTCTTGCAGCTCCATCACACTTTTATTGAGATTGAACAGTAAACATACAATAAAATGTACATAATAACAACTTTATGATTAAACTTCTGGTTTAGCATAAATTAAACTTCTATATTTAAACAAAGTACTTTTTTCAATAGAAAAGATGTATTCTTACACATTTTTACTTTCAGAAAATATCTTTAAATGTATACACGACGATCGTTGATAGCTGTTAGGTTTGTTTTATTTAGTGAAATTGCCGAACAAAATTAGCAATTTTATACAATATTTGTATTAAAAATAATAATAAAATAATATATATATAATATTAATATAATAATAATAATAAAAAATAAAAATTAAAAAAATTAAACATTACAACACAAGTACAAAATTGCAAAACAAAATAAAATATTATACTACTGGACACACGGTGACGTTGTGACGTAGTTACGCACGCACGTGCAATGTCACCCGTCAATCAACTTCCTACTTCCGGTTCGGTTTCGAGGTAAGCCGCTCTCATCACTACCCATCGTTATTTGCTGTAAAGTTGATGATTTAGAGCAGCAGGATGATGTGTCTTGTCGTATTTGCGCTCACGGATGTGTTTGAATAAGTTGAGCTCGAGCTCGCGTCCGCCGCGCGCACGTAACCGCGGTTTGATGAGCCGATCGACATCCGGGTTCATGAATGACAATCTGCTGTAGATGAAGAATAATATCTGATCATATCTGAACACTTGATTCTGACGAACTGTTGAGCTGCTGCTTCTGACAGGAACCACACACACACACACACACACACACACACACACACTCACTCACTCACTCTTTCTTTTTCTCTCTCTCTCTCTCTCTCACACACACACACACACACACACTCTTTCTCTCTCTCTCTCTCTCACACACACACACACACACACTCTCTCTCTCTCTCTCTCTCTCTCACACACACACACACACTTTCTCTCTCTCTCTCTCTCACACACACACACACACACTCTCTCTCTCTCTCTCTCAGTGTTTAAGTCTCTCTCTCTCTCTCTCTCTCTCTCTCATTGTTTAAGTCTCTCTCTCTCTCTCTCTCTCTCTCTCTCACGGTGTTTAAGTCTCTCTCTCTCTCTCTCTCTCTCTCTCAGTGTTTAAGTCTCTCTCTCTCTCTCTCCCTCTCTCACAGTGTTGAAGTGTCTCTCTCTCTCCTCAGCTGTGTCCAGTGGTCGTTCAGTGGAGCTGCAGGAGAAGATGTTGTTCTGGTTTCTGCTGCTGTGTGTGCAGCTGATGTTGGGATGGATCCGTGCGTCAGAACTCACCTTCGAGCTGCCAGACAACGCCAAGCAGTGCTTCTATGAGGACATCAGCATCGGCACCAAGTGCACACTAGAGTTCCAGGTACACAGAGGACAGTAACTCACTAATCTCATCATGTTCGGACTGCAGTGATGCACCTGCTCAACATTAAAGAATACTAGTGTTCTCCAGATCAAATATCTAAACATCCTGAAATCAAGACACATTTACTGGAGATACGGCGTTTAAAATATGAAGTCTTGTTTTCTGAGAAACTGAGCTTATGGTTAAAACAAGAACAAATATCTGCCAGTGGGGAATGAAAACCTGTTTCCCTTTAAATTAAGAGGATTTTCCTAAGCACATGCGCAGATATTCTTGTTTTAATCATAAACTCACTTCACTTTGATCAATTTCAAAATCAAATTCTAAACTCCTTTAATCTTGAATTAAGAATCTTTACCATTTGCTCCAGAAAACAAGACAAACCATGAAGAACATCAGGTTTTTGCAGTGTCAGAAGATACAGTAGTTACTTCCATATATTGGGGAAGTCGTGGCCTAGTGGTTAGAGAGTTTGAGTCCGAGTGTGTGAGTGTGTAAGAGTGTGTGTGTGTCTCTCAGAAGCTGTTTCCTCCAGTTGAGTCCCATGTTTGCAGTATTAGCATCAGTAGTGTCTCAGTCAGCTGCAGTGTGTGATCGGAGCAGGTCCTGCTGGAGAAGTGAGCTCTGAGTGGTCTGTGTCTCTCTGCAGGTGGTCACTGGGGGTCACTATGATGTGGACTGTCGTCTGGAGGATCCGGACGGGACGGTCCTCTATAAAGAGATGAAGAAGCAGTACGACAGCTTCACCTTCACCGCCTCCAGAAACGGCACGTTCAAGTTCTGCTTCAGCAACGAGTTCTCCACCTTCACACACAAGACCGTGTACTTCGACTTTCAAGTCGGCGACGACCCTCCGCTTTTCCCCAACGAGAACGGAGTGACCGCTTTAACACAGGTGATCATCATAAACCAGCAGAAATCTGACCCACAATGGCACGTCCTCCCAAAATGTGTTTATTTAGCATGTGTTGAGGTTTATATGCTAGTTTAGTGATCATTTTTTCAGCTATTTTAGATAGTCTCAGTAAGTCCAGTGTCAAATGTAACTTAGTTTTTTATCATATTTAGTCCAGCTTGTCCTGTTTTAGTTCTAGTCAGGTTTTAGTCGACTAAATGTCTGAGCGTTTTAGTCTAAATGAATAATGGTTAAAATTATAAATATTGTAATTTTGCTCAATTTGAATTAATATCTGGCAACCGCAAATTAACAGCATGAGTCTGAATCTTTTCATTCTTTAAACTTCATTTTAGTCTTGTCTTTTTATTGCACTTTGATATATTCTGAGTTATCATGTAATGACCTTATTATTTTCTCGTTCTAGACGTCGTAGATTGTTAGCACTGTCAGCTGTGAGTAAATGCACCAGTTGCTGCTGAGACGCTGTCTGATGCTGATGCTGTGTTTCAGATGGAGTCCGCCTGCGTGTCCATCCACGAGGCGCTGAAGTCTGTGATCGACTATCAGACACACTTCCGTCTGCGAGAGACTCAGGGCCGCAGTCGAGCCGAGGATCTGAACACCAGAGTGGCCTTCTGGTCCATCGGAGAGGCCTTCATCCTGCTGGTGGTCAGCATCAGTCAGGTGCTTCTCCTCAGGAGCTTCTTCTCAGACAAGAAAACCACTACAACACGCGTGGGCTCCTAACTCCTCACATACAAGGGTTTTTACACAAAGAATGAGTTATTTAAGCTTAAACACCTTGAGCTCGTTGTCCGTGGTCTCGTGTGATCCTCAGCTCACATCCAGCAGAATATTACAGCGCTGAAATACAGTGTTCACGTGACGTCAATGTGAACATTAAAGGATGTACAGACACTGCTTGACACACCAGTGTGGTTTATACACGTCTGATTGTATTATCATCATCATCACTCGAGATTCGTTCGTCCTTCAGTCTTCACAGAGCCACTGTGTGTTTGAATGAGAGAGAGATGTATTTGCTTTATGTTGTAAAAACAAGCTTCCTTGCTAATGTTTCCTACTCAGCAATTTCTTTTCATGACTTTCGTGTGTTTTTTTTATTTTTATTAGCTGTTTCTTTTTAATAGCGGTGTATTGATTTCTT
Organism: Carassius auratus; assembly: GCF_003368295.1. NCBI lineage: Eukaryota > Metazoa > Chordata > Actinopteri > Cypriniformes > Cyprinidae > Carassius > Carassius auratus. Next base: position 102,040 of record NW_020526700.1, read on the forward strand.
TACTTGAATTGGTTAATAAATGTCTGGAGGAACGTCTCAAAGACTCTTCTTCATGAAACCTGGGATTCTTTTCAAGTGTGCATGTGATCAAGTAGAATTTTACATATTCAGATTCAAGAAGAGCATGACTGTCTTCTGAGAAAACCGGAGGCTGGAAATGGCTTTGTTTTGACATCTGGCCTGTAGTTTCAGCACTGGCTTGTTCTTATATCTCTGGACGTGTACTCTCTTCATTCACTGAAATGTGGATGTCCCCTGTGTGTAAACTATTGCAAAACTCACCGCTTTAAAGGATTGCTCTATGCATTACTCTAGCAAGTTTGTATTAGCACATAAAGCATGACTCTAAAGCAGATATCTGCTCTGTAATGCTCGGTCATATGCCACATTTGCACTGCAGAGGTGGCACAGAAGCGCTTCTGAAGTGGCATTTACACAGGGGCTGAGCAGGCATAATTCAGTCTGGCTCTTATGTGGGATTGCATCTTTATAGTGAATTCTGAGCAGCTTTAACTCAAGATGCCTAAAGTATACAGTTGTAAATGCTGTGAAAGTGCATTAAACCGTGTGTAAAGGCAGTTAAATGCCACTTCAGAAGCACCTCTGAGCCACTTGTACAGAGTGAAGTCTTCTTATGAAGTGTGTGGTGAGTCTGCACAGGATCAGTATCGAGTCACTGCTCTAAACATCACATTCGTTTGCATTTAGCATGTTTTCTCTGTACGGTTCATTTTAAACTTGTTATAGACTTCACTGGCATCATTTTTGTTTACATACTACATTGTCAAAGAATTATACAAAAAACAATAACCAGCTAGCAGAAAGAGATCTTGTCGTAATGTCGTTCTCTGGCCTCTAGCGGGCGCTGTTTCAGTCACGCATCGCGCAGTGAACGGGCAGATCTGCGGGAAGAGCGTTTAAAGCCTCGCTCGTTTCGGTGAATCCGTCTTTGTAGTCTCACTGAGGAGAAAACCCCCTCAGAATCGTCCCGTTGGCTCCGCACGGTCGCGTTATTAAAGCACTCGCGCTCAGTCTCGCGTCGTGACTGTTTTCGTTTACCTTTAAATGGAAAACGTTTGTGCGAGACGGTGATTGGACCGTTTGTCTGTCAATCACGCAGGATGGGGCGGAACCTTCGCGCCGTCGTTACTGACGGGGAACACCAGCAGTAGAGCGACACTCGTCGAAGGAACAACAGAACCGAGATGTGGAGTAGAAATGGACTTTAGGGCAGAATAATGTTGATCTGGTGAGCCTCTGACAGGAGTTCGCGCCGCACCGATCGTGTGTGTTTACTGAGGAGGATCGCGCCCGATGTTACCGGAAGCGGGGGAGGGAAGAGCCGCAGCGACGCGCTATTTTTATCACTTTGTATTATTTGGACTCGACATGAGCTAAAGGACCTTCACAGACTGTGTGCCTGACAACACCGACACGGATAAACGGCCGTTAACGGAGACAGTCGAGGTCGTGAAGGATCCGGTGAGTGCTTTAATGAATCTGTGACTCGAGAGTCCGAGAAACGGTGCTGTTTGAGCTGATATCTGTGTCAAACTCTGAATGAGGATGTCAACAGAGATAATAATGATCCTCTGGAGCACGCGATGACTCTCAACTGTAGACCTGAGCGTCATTAGTGCTTCTATAGTAAGATAAGTGAATATAATCTGTGCTAGTTTCGTGTCTCATCACGTGATGAAATCAATCCTCACACTCCTGCCAATATTTCACATCCGTTCGGGGTTTCTACGCGGAACAGTGTCGAATACTCACGAAACTCTCTCATATGACTGACAGCCACGGTGTTAAAAGCGTCTGAAGAAATAGTTTGACTAATTAACTTTAGCAGCTAACCCAGTGATAATCAATCTTGTTTCTCGGGTTCAGTTTTTATGAGTAGATAACTTAGACTTAGTCTAAGCACTGTGTGTTACTTGACACATAACACCTTCGAGGAACAGTCGAACATTAACTCATTTACTTTCTTTCTTCAATGAACACAAACACACTGAAGAATCTCTGAAGTCACGTGACAGCTCTGTGAGAGGAACAAAATATTGCGTTCGAAAATATACAGATCATAAATATAAATGTGCTTAAACAATAGAAATGTAATGATTCACTCTACCCACGATTTTGATTAAACGATTAGAGTTGCTCATTATTATTTTTTTTACAGAATGAGATTGAAGACATTACACAGCAAATGAAAAGATGTTTTATTAGGGTGTTGCTGCACATTTCTTTGTAAAACTGAAATATAACAAAACGAAATAGAAATCTTAAAACAAACCCCAAATCAAACAAGTTACTTGAATAGACTAGATCTCTTAATATGAACAAACTGAGGCTTTGTCAGTGCTCTTTTCATTTAAATTTGGAGGCAAACACTGGATTTTAATCATGATCCACACAAAAATGCAGCACGAGTAGTTTTTACATTTATATTTATTGTTGAGTAGTTTTTAATCTTAATTAGACTGTCTCATATCTGAATTTGAAGCAAAAACAGAATGGTTTGACTTCAGTTTTGTAAAGGAAACAGCTGTGAATGAGACGCAGATTCTCTCTCTGACAGCAGGTGGCGCTCATGAACAATGATACAGTGTTTCCTTGGTTACCGCGGTAAACAAAGCAGCGCTGCGCTCCTGAACACTACTTCAGATGCAAAATGAAAAGAAAATAGCACATAAAGTTTTCTAAAGATCAAGTCATCTAAAAGATTCTAAAGTCAGTTCCCCTCAGAGATTCGTTCATATAAACTCCTGCTACACTCGTATTGTGATTTGTTTCTCAACCGATTTGAATCGTCTCACATTTTAATCGATTTACAACTGGCTTGTGGTTAATTGTTACATCCCTAGTACACAAATACATATATAAAGAATAAAAAATATATAAAGAACAAAAACATAAAAAAATGCACTTACAGTTGAGTTGGCCAATGTTTATCATGTTTATATTGTCATGTTAATGTTAAGAAAAACAATAGTATCCACATGAAAGTTGTCTCCTCAGTCTGATAACAGTAAGAACACTGTCATTACATGCATTTATGGCCAGCAAAGCAACGCATGATAAAATATGAAGTTAAATGGTGCTTTTATTTTTAACATATTAATTTCATATTGAATATTCAACTAAGTGTTCACACCCCTGTGAGGAAAGAGGAACGCCTCCAAATACTGGAAACTGTGAATGTCAGGATGTTCCTCAAAACTGAAGCTCTTGTGAAGGTTAGGAAATTTAATAGAGACGTAAATATTCACTCAACTCATGATGCAATCGGATTCACAAAACTGATTTCACAATGTGTGTTGCTCATGATTTTTTTATGTAACAAAAGAGTGTTTAAGACATAAATTAAAAGGTGTCCTTTTATTATTTCTCCCTTAGAATGCCACACAGTTTTTTGTGAAATGTAAATGTCAATTAACTAAACCTGAAGTTTTAAAACAAATCCCAAATGAAATGAATAATGAAATCAATCTCTTCATGTAATGTGCTCTTTCCTTTTAAAAGTAGAGGAAACCACTGCATTTCAACCACGATCTGAACAAAGATGCTGCAGATTCAGATTTAAATTAGATTTGAATAATCCCAACATCTGAAGCAAAAACTGAATGATTCCTGAATCTGTTCTCCATGAATCGTGTCTGAATGAGGCGCAGTTCCTCTCTCTGACAGCAGGAGGAGCTCATGGAGCAGCAGAGACAGTGTTTCCATGGTTACCGCTCATAAACACTGCATTAATGTGCATTACAGAGACCAGATGAGAAGAAAACAGCTCCTAAACTTTCCTCAGAGACACATTCATATAAACCCCTCCTTTAACATCTCAACACACAGGATCCTCACTCAGTATTAATGATTGTCAACCGGTGTGACGTCCCTACAATTTGTATTGAAAGCATGAGCATGTTGTATGTGTCTGATTTTGTTGTTTTTGTCGCAGGGCAATCCTATGCCATGGATTTAAAAACGGCTGTGTTCAACGCCGCCCGAGACGGCAAACTGAGACTCCTCCAGAAACTGTTAGAGAACAAGGGCGATCACGAGGTGATGAAGCTGATGGCGGAGAAGACGAACGGAGCGACGCCGCTGCTGATGGCTGCTCGGTACGGTCACCTGGAGCTGCTGGAGTACCTGATCGAGTGCTGCTGCGCACCTGTGGAGGTGGGAGGATCGGTGAACTTCGACGGCGAGATCATCGAGGGAGCGCCGCCGCTGTGGGCCGCCTCGGCCGCCGGACACCTGAAGGTGGTGCAGTCTCTGCTGGGACACGGCGCTTCTGTGAACAATACCACTCTCACCAACTCCACGCCGCTGAGAGCCGCCTGCTTCGACGGACACCTGGACATCGTCAGATACCTGGTGGAGCACAAAGCAGATCTGGAGGTGGCCAACAGACACGGACACACCTGCCTCATGATATCATGTTATAAAGGACACAAGGAGATCGCACAGTACCTTCTGGAGAAAGGAGCGGATGTCAACCGGAAAAGTGTGAAAGGTGAGACCTGCGGGGTTCTCATTCTTATGGTTTTGTCCTCTTCCTCTCTTCAGTGGATGGAAACTAGCTTCGCTGGGTGCTTCCTAACTCAGGATAGAAGCACAGCTAGTGTAATCCATCACAATCAGTTCATCAATGTTGACAATTCTGTGTTAAATTGTTCAAACTAGGGAAGTGTTGTCATTGGTCAATCACAGATATGTGTGTTCTGCTTGAACACTGAAGTGAACGTCAGACAGATTTCGTGGAAAGTGTTGCTTGTGTTTCGGACTTCATAAACTACACGATTATAACAAAAATCATTATTGTCCATTATTCCCTTAACTGTAATTGTGATTATTTAATGTGATTATCGCAATTTACATTGAATGATGCATTCTATAGTTTTATATGAATATAAATGAGCTAAAAACATTCAAAGTGAATTACTGCTTTTCGTTAGTGTTAGGCCTCAAATGTCAAAAATATGCATGGGTTATACTACAACTAAACCAGTGGAGAAATGCCTGAGATTACCTGTAGAGAGAAAGAGCACATCTTAAGCACTCAGAACTACACAAGAGAACGATTAGGTGATTATTCAGCCCTGTGCTGTTTGTGTGAAGATCCTGATGTGCTCTGTTTGTTTCTGTTGGTCCTGATCAAGAATGGCTTCTGCATCAATATGAAACCAGAAGAATAAAAAATAACAGAACCAATGATGGAAACTCTTTCACTTCAGACTGTGCTGTAAAGCAGCGCTTAAAGACAATATTTATTATTCAGATCAGGATAGTTCAGTTCAGATTAGAAGTGTGAAATTCACAGAATGTGGAAGTAAGTTCAGTTCATCTATAGCAGTTCTGCAGAAGACCCTAATGTTGTGTTCAGCTCCAGTTCAATGTTAATTCAGTTTGATAACAGAAGACCGTAGCTCATGTGAAGCGTGTCGTCAGCAAACAGAACTGTGTTTCAGATTCTAAACGACTCGGTTTGGTTCTGCTAGTGCTGCACATTTAAACAAACCTAACTTAGCACAGCTTCTGTTTATCTTACTGTAGCTGTAGTGTGTCTGTCCTCTCAGTCTCTGACGTCTTGTGTTCTGTGTGCTCTCTGTCCTGAAGGGAACACGGCTCTACACGACTGCGCTGAGTCCGGGAGCTTGGAGATCATGAAGATGCTCCTGAAGTACGGCTCCAGCATGGAGAAGGACGGATACGGGATGACGCCGCTGCTCTCCGCCAGCGTGACGGGACACACCAACATCGTGGATTTCCTCACGCAGCACCCTCAGACCAGCAGAACGGAGCGCATCAACGCTCTGGAGCTGCTGGGAGCCACGTTCGTGGATAAGAAGAGAGACCTGCTGGGAGCGCTGAAGTACTGGAAGAGAGCCATGGACCTGCGGCACAGCGAGCCCAACCACCTGCTCCTGAAGGACGAGCCCAAGCAGCTGGAGCCGGCCTACGATTACAGCAAGGAGGTCAACTCCTTCGAGGAGCTGGACGGCCTGATCGCTGACCCCGACGACATGCGCATGCAAGCGCTGCTGATCCGAGAGCGCATCCTCGGGCCCTCGCACCCCGACACGTCCTACTACATCCGCTACCGGGGAGCCGTGTACGCCGACTCGGGCAACTTCGAGCGCTGCATCAAGCTGTGGAAGTACGCTCTGGACATGCAGCAGAGACACCTGGACGCTCTCAGCCCCATGACCGCCAGCAGCCTGCTGTCCTTCGCCGAGCTCTTCTCCTTCATGCTGCAGGACCGAGCCAAGGGTCTGCTGGGCACCTGCGTGTCCTTCCAGGAGCTGATGGAGATCCTCAGCAAGAGCGTGCTGGAGATCGAGCGTGCCATCAAGCAGACGCAGCCCGGCCCCGACCCAGCGCAGCTCAGCAAGGTGCTCTCCATCATCCTGCACCTCATCTGTCTGCTGGAGAAAGTGCCGTGCACCGTGGAGCAGGACCACTTCAAGAAAGAGACCATCTACAGGTTCCTGAAGCTGCAGGCCTGTGGGAAGAACGGCTTCAGTCCTCTGCACCTGGCCGTGGACAGGAACACCACCTGTGTGGGACGCTACCCCGTCTGCAAGTTCCCCTCCTTCCAGGTCACGTCCATCCTGCTGGAGTGTGGTGCTGATGTGAACTGCAGAGACCAGGATGACAACAGTCCTCTGCATGTGGCTGCGTCCAACAACCACCCCGACATCATGAAGCTGCTGATCTCCTGCGGCACACACTTCGACAGCACCAACTCCCTCAAACAGACGGCCTGCGACCTGCTGGACCAGAAGGAGCTGGCCAAGAACCTGATCCAGCCCATCAACCACACCACGCTGCAGTGTCTGGCGGCGCGCTCCATCATCAGACACGGCCTGGTGTACCACGGGAACATCCCCGAGCGGCTGGAGGCCTTCGTGCTGCTGCACAGATAGTGACGGACATGGCTTCAGCTGAGTCTCCTTCTCCGTTTCGTGCTGCAGGTTCACATCTCCTTTGCTTTCTCTATGCCGAGACGGTAGGATGCTGTTTGGTCTGGTTCTCTGGAGCGGACTGGAATCTCCTCCAGCGTCCAGGAGCATCACGACCTGCTCGATGTTTGCAGATACCATAAGTGCTTTTCTTCTTCCTATGCACAGGCTGTGATGTCAGGACTGTTCTGTGTTACTGGACTGTGCCACGTGTTCATGCCAATGCCTGTTTTTTGTTACTTTATGTTCATCTTTTTCCTCCGATGGTGGATCCAGGACACGTGGCTCTTCTGAATGATTCATCTCTGAACCTGGACGAGCTGTAAAAACCAAACCTCTTGATTGTTATCACACAGCATGTGCTGAAGTTTAAACGGTTTACTGTCAGACATACTAACCAGTGCCGGTGTTAACTGATGATGATGATGATGATGATGATGATGGAGTCTTCAGCTCGTGTAGTTTAACTTCAGCTTCAGCTACATGTGTGTGGTTTGAACTCAAGGGCTTCAGATTCTTCTTCAGGCACAATACACTAGTAAATGAAACAAATGTACAGTCAAAGGACTTGCACTTTATTGCAGTGATATTTGATATTCATATTATGATAGCATAAAGCTTGTTGATGTCCATAGAGCATAATTGATAATAAACTTCCGTTGCACTCGAGCGTTTGTCTGTGTTTTGCTTCAGCAGATTGAACAGCTCCAGAAACTTCTCTGAGGTCTGTATAACAGAGACTTCATCACCTCGTGAGTTTGTGTGGAGATGCCAGAAAATGTAAGCTGTTCTGATCAGTGACACTTGTTTTGATCGTTCATCATCTGACTCGACTGAGCAGACATGTGACACTGACTCTTCTCTTCCTGGTTCTTCAGCTTTCTCAGGTGGTTTTGGAGTGTTTTCTGGTGACTCAGAGAGGGTGTGATCTGTGTGTCCTTCCTCAACATGTTATTTCCTCGTTGGACGGCCTGCAATCTTTCATTTTCTGAACACAACACTTTAAAGTCTCCTTAAAGTCAGAATGAAATGAACCCCATTTATTTTCTTACTCTGTTACTGTAAGTGACTCATCTGTCTGTGTATTTATTCTGATATGTTATTATTAATCATCTTTAATCAGACCGTCATAACTTGCTCCACAGTGTTCAGATCTTCCTGATGTTCACATCCAGCCGATGAAACCATGTCTGCACTACATAGGTATTATCTAGTTTGACGATGTCTTAGATTGAAAACACATCACAGTAAAGTAGTGGAAGTCCGTGGAAACATCACAAAGCATTATTGATGTTTGTGTAGTGTTTAAATCACGTGATGAATGTCAACAATGCTTGCTAACACTGACCCTCGTGACATAAATCCTGTTCTTTACTTGATATAGGGGTTCTGTAAATCTGGAAACACTGAATCCATATCTAAATCACACATCTAATCTTAACTATTATATCTTTTGTCACCAGAGTGCTCTCAGTGAAACCGCTCTGCTTGTTTTCACACCCTTTTCTTTCTGTTTTCTTTCGGGACTCGACATGTGACACTTAGCCTACTTCTGTGTGTCTTTAAATAACCTTGAATAATGTCCCGCTCACAATATGTCCTACATCCAGGCCTTCATCAGTGCTTTGTGATGTACGAGAGGATCCGTGGACAGACTGTTCTTCAGTCTCGACCCGTGTGAGCCTGACCTCTGACCTCTCTGAAGGACCACAGAAGTGCGGTCGACTGTAGATTGTACTGCAGAGTCCTCGTTCTTCATTGGGGTTGGCAGGTGTTGTATATGGGCTGGTTCGGGTGTAATGCTGAATTTGGCCAAACATCTGAACTCAGATCAGCATCAAGACCTTCAAAGGCATCTTCACACAGCTAAGTTAAGGATAATCAAAATTCTATTCTACATAAATTAGGGCGGTGCAGACCCCAACAGTTTAAAGGTTCGATTGCTGTGTAAATGTATTTATGCATCAGTGTGTAAAGACACCGAAAAGCCACTTCTGCAGTGTGACACGATACACAAGCTCTGGGGACACGATCTATTAACCCTTCCCAGCTCAAGGGGGATCTACTCTCCCAAATATCCCGCTGATGGAGTTACATCATCAGCTCCCAGAGAACACTCCTCAAACCCAGCATCTATTCTCGGTCCATCTCTCACTGATGTGCGCAGGAGAGCTGCTCAGGTGCGCATGCACCAACAAAATAAAGAATACCATATATAAACAGGGACGGACTGGGAATAGAAACCCGGCCCTGGACTTTGACTAAACCCGGCCCAAAGCAATCGGTGCTGCCTGCGCCATCTTTGTGTACTGTTGATTTAAACACTCAACTTAAACACTCTCTGTACTGTCAGGTATTTTGTCTTCTTCTGAGGGTGGTTTGACAACAAACAAAATCTGACTTGGGGTGCTTAAAAGTAATTTAAAGTTGAGCTGGAGTGAGTGTCTTTCTCTGCTCTTGGTCTAAGCTCAACCTGAATAAACAAATTATGAAATAGATAAAAAAAAAAAAGGTTTTATTCCAAGATAGCATGGAATAGATTATATAATATGCTGTTATAACAGCATATTATATAATCTATTCCATGCTGTCTTAAAATGAATTTATTACTTAATAATCTTAATTAATTTATGCAGTAATTAATCTTACTGCACAAATAATAATACCACATCTAAATGAAATTACACCATTACAAATGTAACTTCTGTATTCATAATCTTCAAAGTTTGTAAGCATTAACTGTAACGTTACCAACATTTTTAAAAGTAAAAGCACAAAATATTTCTTAATATTAGCTACTGCATGTGGCATTCTACAGCTAAAATGTTGAAGTTTAGCTGTTTTAACTAGGCTACTGTAATCATTAAAAATGTAGCAACCTGAATATCACTTCCTAACATCATCCCTAGCAAGAAACTCTTTCTCCTCTCATGCTCCATACTTACTGTATTTTCCAGACTATAAATCACACTTTTACCGGCCGTTCTCCAGATCACACAGATGGCCAGTCAGCCCCTGTTCGTGGATGTTTCGACGTGGAAAGCAGGTTCGCGAATCATTTGAGTCAGTTTGGGGATCGCGAATCGTTTGAATCAGTTCGGAAGTTCGGAGCAGGTTCGCGAATCATTTGCGTCAGTTCGGGAGTTCAAAGCGGGTTCGCGAATCATTTGAGTCAGTTTGGGGATCGCGAATCATTTGTATCAGTTTGGGAGTTCGTGGCGGGTTCGCGAATCATTTGAGTCAGTTTGGGGATCGCGAATCATTTGAATCAGTTCGGAAGTTCGGAGCAGGTTTGCGAATCATTTGCGTCAGTTCGGGAGTTCAAAGCGGGTTCGCGAATCATTTGAGTCAGTTTGGGGATCGCGAATCATTTGTATCAGTTCGGGAGTTCATGGCGGGTTCGCGAATCATTTGAGTCAGTTTGGGGATCGCGAATCATTTGAATCAGTTCGGAAGTTCGGAGCAGGTTCGCGAATCATTTGCGTCAGTTCGAGAGTCCAAAGCGGGTTTGCTAATCATTTGAGTCAGTTTGGGGATCGCGAATCATCTGAATCAGTTTGGGAGTTCGGAGCAGGTTCGCGAATCATTTGCGTCAGTTCGGGAGTTCAAAGCGGGTTCGCGAATCATTTGAGTCAGTTTGGGGATCGCGAATCATTTGAATCAGTCCGGGAGTTCGGAGCGGGTTCGCGAATAATTTGAATCAGTTTGGGGATCGCGAATCATTTGAATCAGTTCGGGAGTTCAAAGCGCGTTCGCTAATCATTTGAGTCAGTTTGGGGATCGCGAATCATTTGAGTCAGTTCGGGAGTTCGTAGCGGGTTCGCGAATCATTTGCGTCATTTCGGAAGTTCAAAGCGGGTTCGCGAATCATTTGAGTCAGTTTGGGGATCGCGAATCATTTGAATCAGTTCGGGAGTTCGTAGCGTGATCGCGAATCATTTGAGTCAGTTTGGGGAACGCGAATCATTTGAGTCAGTTTGGGAGTTCGGAGCGGGATCGCAAATTATTTGAATCATTTCGGAGGTTCATGGCGGGCTCGCGAATCATTAGAGTCAGTTCAGGAGTTCAAATGAGTTCAAAAAATTTACGTTTTGCAAAAGAAAATAAAGTTTTGCAAATGAAAATTAAAGTATAGACGAAAATAAATGTGCTTTTTGCAAACAAAAATTAAGAATTGCAAAACAAATGAAACATAATCGCATTACATATTTTCCATGGTCATATCTATTAATTTATTTGCAATGTTGCTTTTATTTTGTGTGTCAGTCTAGTTTGAGCTTGCGATACCATTTTTCCTTTGCGCTTCACTTTTCTGCACGTCTCTCTTCGTGGCACTGTTTTGATGTGGGGGCGGAGTTAAGGGACAGGGCGTGTACAACATGCCTCCCTGGAAGTGATGTCATCAGCCCGAGACGCAGCTCACTGATCCAGGTCCTGTCATGATGAGCAGAGACTTTCGAGCGGATCGTTTCTTTTTATTCAATAGCATTAAAACATTAATGTTTTCATTTTATTTACTTTATTAACAAATGTCTGCGTATTAGCAGCGTTTGCTCAGGTTAAAGAAGTTGTTAACATTAACATCTGCTGTTTATTTCTCTCGATGTGCACACTTTTATAGCATTAAAATGTGTATTGTTTCATTTGGCTAACTGCAGATGTTTGTTTCTAAAATGTTGAAATTTAGCTGTTTTAACTACTGTAATCATTAAAAATGTAGCAAACTGAATATCACTTCCTAACATCATCCCTAGCGAGTAACTCTTTCCCCTCTCATGTTCCATACTTACTATATTTTCCGGACTATAAGTCACATTTTTTTTATATAATTTGGCTGGTCCTGCAATTTATAGTCAGGTGCGACTTATTTATCAAAGTTAATTTGACATGAACCGAGAGAAATGAACCAAGAGAAAACATTAACGTCTCCAGCCGCGAGAGGGCGCTCCATGCTGCTCAGTGCTCCTGCAGTCTACCACTGAAAACATAGAGCGCCCTCTCGCGGCTGTACACAGTAATGTTTTATCTTGGTTCTTGGTTCTAAATAAATGCGACTTACAATCCAGTGCGATTTATATATATTTTTCATCCTCATGACGTATTTTTGGACTGATGTGACTGTACTAAGGTGCGACTTATAGTCTGAATGAGGTGATGACTGCGTGCGCGGTGGGTTGTGGGCCGTCCTGGAGTAACAGCTGTTCTGTGATTCTCCAGATCACATAGATGGCCAGTCCGGCCCTTTATATAAATATGTTTATTAGCGCACTGATATTGTTGGCAGAGCAGAATGATGGTTTCGGAGCAGAATGAAAATCCCATTCACTTCACTGACACTTACTTCCCAAAATAAAAGCTTGATGATTTTAGGTTTGAAAAATAATTTTAAGAAAAAAGGTAATATTAGCATTGTATTTTTAAGTGTACTATAAAACATGTTTTTTATTTTATACTCAATTTATTTTTAAATATAATCACACTGATTATTTTCATTATTTAATTTGTTTTCTTGAAATGCAAAATAAATAATCCAATAATAAAATTAAAATAAAGTGTATGCATTTAGCAGACGCTTTTATCCAAAGTGACTTACAGTGCTTTCAGGCAATCATTATTAATACTTATTTTTATCTTTTATAGTTACATTTTAATGAGTCACCGTATGCGCAGTGTGTCCAGACAAAAACACCTGTACGTGTGTGTGTGTGATGTAACATATTTTTGAATAAATTAAAAAAATGTGTTTCAGGGGCAAGAAAATACATTTACACTCTTATAGTAGCCTACTGTACATTTAAGCTAAATGCAAAAATGGATGGAAAAGCTTATTAGAGATCAAAACTAGAACTCTAATGATTTAATAAGTTCAAATATGTTCAGATGTGCCGTATTTTCTTATATAATATTATATAAGGCAAAATATATATTTGAAATGTTTTTAAAACATGGGCGAATTCCAAACGGAAGTCCGTATCTTAAGACAGAAGTTGTAGGCGGGTCGTCGTTGCCATGGCAACAGTCCAAACAGATCCTCCAGACGGACTGGTCGCCGATGATCAACGCGTTGATTAATATTAACGATCATTTTAATGAAGGACCGAATGTCTGTCGCGGATTTTCTGCGGGAAGCGGAAGCTCTCGGAAGGCTGTGAGTTTATGTGCTTGTGTTTCTCAGAGCGTTTCTCTGTCTGTGGTTCATTAGAGCTGACTCTTCATTCACTCTTTCAGGCTGTTTAAAGAGGAGAGAGCGGCGGGACCGCGCGCGCTCACAGAGCTCCGGGATCACATGAACGCGCAGCTCCGAGCAGACAGTAGGACGAACTTCATATTTCACTGTAATGTGTGGAGCTTCTGCTGATCTGTCTAGTCCCAGAAGATTGTTGTTCCTCGGGCTGGTGCTGATGGTGCTCTCGAAGCACTGCTTTGAATCATTTGTTTCGAACCAGTGACTCGGAGCGCGAATCAAACTGCTGAAGTCACGTGATTTCACTAAACGAGGCTTCGTTATGTCATGAGATTCTCGGGCATCATGGTTTGGACACGAGCCAGTGTTAAAGTAGCCCTTGTTCTGCGCCAGGACTTGGCAACACTTTTTTCTGAGAAAAAAATTAAGAACTTGGAGATATAAACTCGCAATTGTGAGAAAAATGTAATATACAAGTTTACATCTTACTATTCTGAAAGAAAAAAAGTTATTAAATTGTTAAAGAGTAATGTTTTTTTAATTCCGTGGCAGAACGCGCTTCCACAGTCCCCAGTGCAGTGTCTTACATCTGTAGACTTTTTTAATGAGATATTTGTGTAATTAAAAGGAAAAGCCATCCATAGAACAAACAAAACAAGCCCTGCAATTTAAGAAAAGTACATATATTATACAGACACTTCATATTTAATTGTAGTTTATTAAATTATTTTAATAAGTTAATAATTTAGTAACTTTCAATAAAACATTAGCAGTGGGTGTGTAGAAGCAGTTTTTTTGTGGCACTTACACAGTTTTGACCAGCAGGCGTCATCAGCGAGTTGCTTCGAAACAGTGAATCATTTTGCCAAGCAACTGATTCAATTGATTCGAAGCTTCAAAAAGGTTCGTTTCCACCAGCACTAGGGCTACTTTTAACGCTGGTTGTTTTCTTCCCTCGGGTTAAAAGACCTATTACATAAATTTGAATTTAGCTAAATACGTGTATTTACAAATTTTCCCATTTTATATTCTACCAGTGATAAAACTGCTATATGATGAGACAAAATAAGGACACTTTTTTTATGGAAGGGGCACATTTACCTCATTTATGATTATGACTTGCCCATACAGTGAGTTCCAAGTTAAAACTGTGTGTAATTCATTAGACTGACTGTAAAACAACAGTTTTAGGTGTGGGAGTGGCATAATTTGAGTTCTGATGTTTCTGTTTGGGGCTAGATTTGTGATTCAGATCTGCACTTTGATGGAATATTAATATCAGCTTTGCCTCTCAGTGATGAAAGTCCAGCAGCAGCTGCAGAAACTCAGGAACGGTGTCTTCAGGTTCCAGGAGCAGCTGATGGATGTCAAAGCGTCTCCAGATGGTGAGCACACCTAATGAAAACATCAACCATTTACCACAAAACTACTGTTTTTAATGCTGCGCATGCATCTATTTCTGTTGAATTTCAGTGATTGAGAAACTAAAAGAGACCATGACTGATATTGAGAACTCCATCAGTGTTTTCAAAGACACACAACATCAGAGGTATGAGATCCGTTTCTGCTGAGATGTCTCGTGTAGATCCTTCCTCTCAAACGATGCGTCTGCTTTAGTTTCGAGGAGCTCCTGAAAGAAGAGAGGACCTTCTCACAGGAGATCTGTGCCTTCGAGAAGAAGATTGACTCCTGGTCACTGCCTGTGAAAGCAGACGTGCGTCGTCCTCGTTCAGACGAGAAGAGCGACTGGAGGAACCTTCCTCCGGAGCTGACGGCGCTCCAGACCTTCCTCCAGCAGACGGGAGGCAGACACGGCGGATGGGACGAGTTTGACCACCACAGCTTCCTGAAAGTGTGGACGAAGCACAGCGGAAAGCCCTCGTTCAGACAAGAAGCCAAGCTTTATTTACCTGGACGGACCGAGGAGGACGTCAGGCTGCATGAGGAGTGGTTTGTGGAGCTGCGGCGGCTGCAGGACGCACAGAGAGAGGTGCGTCTCTTCACCACACCAGTGTTTCTGTGATCAGTGTTTCTGTGATCAGTGTTTCTGTGATAGGCCTCACACGTGTTTGTTTGTCCACCAGGCCATCCGCAAGTGGAGAGCGTCCAAGCGGAGAGAGCGTGAGCTGCAGCGGGACAGAGACGAGGAGCCGCGAGAGGACGAGGCCCGGTGTCTTCTGAAGCAGAAGCAGGAGGAGGAGCGCAGGGAGGCGTCGGAGCGCCTGGAGGCCTGGAGGAGGCGCAGGACACAGCAGAGAGAAGAGGAGCGAGAGCAGCGGCTCAGAGACCAGATCCTGCAGCGGAGGAGAGACACAGAAGAGCGTCGGAGACAGCTGGAGGTCAAGCTCCTGGTGGAGGCACACGCCCAGCAGAAGAAGGAGCAGGAGGAGCTGCGTCTGCTGGAGGAGGAGGCGCAGGAGCAGGCGGAGAGACAGGAGCGGCAGCGGCAGGCGGCTGAAGGCATCAGACGCTTCCAGGAGCGAGTGAGACCAGCTCTGTGTGTTTGAGTCTCTCGTGTTCTCTCTGGTACTCAGTTATTCTGTCCTTCTCTCGTCAGGACTCACGACGCCTCGAGGAGAAACTCCAGGAGAAACAGAGCAAAGAGGAGGAGGAGAGCGAGCGGCAGAGGACACTGGACAAACTGAAGGAAAAGGTTTGCTGAAGAGACATCCCATACTGCAAAAATATATATTTACAAACTATATTTGCATAAAGTTTCAAAATATATTTATATACATTTATTTTCTACCAATATGTTTTTGCAATTTTTATATATATATATTTTACAAATTTATATTTTTTTTTCAAAACATCAAAAAATATATTTTGCCCTCTGTTTCAATTCAAGGAAATACATTCACATATTTCATATTTAAAGAAAAACTCAATTTATTGTCTATAATGTGTGAACATGTAACATTCAGTATTACAATATAAATATAAAACATCAAATAACTATAAATCTAGTTTGATCTCTGATAGACTTTTCTATCCATGTTTGCATTTATGTAATTGTAGGCTAATGTAAGATTGGAAATATATTGACTTGACCCTGAAATAATAAAACTCATTACGTTTTGTTTTTTCAAACAGACATGTCATTGAGTTTCACTGTTTACAACATATAGGTAGCATATAATTATTTTGTCCACAGAAAATGTATTTTTCCTCCCAATCTGTGATCAGGTGGAGGTCAGCAGGGATCCATCCAGACTCTGGAAGTTCACTAAAGTTTGGGAAGAGCGCACGAAAGAGATCGGTCCGTCCGGAACCGGACCCGTGTTTCAGATCTTCCACAGGTGCAGAACAACCAGAAACTATCTGCATGTACCTTTACATTACAACATATTTAGCTGGACGTCTAGCCTGTGTACAGTGATGATGATGAATCAACATTTCAAAGTATTACACTTAAAAATAATAGATTATTATTCTGTATTCTGTAAAAATAATAGATTAGTTATTCTGTGCCAATTCTGGTGGCCCATCTTACCCCAAGGATCTAATTATGCAGATTCACTTCAGAATAAAAACATTTTCCCTGAATCTAAAAACATTAATGTGTCCACGAACCCCTCGTTAACAAACGAACAGACACAACAATCTTTTCAATGTTCAACATAATACAGTCACATGATCATTTCATTGTAAAGCACAGGAACTTCTCCTGAACGCAGATGTTTAAACTGTGACTTACTGACAATATTGCTATATATTCCACACAAACACACACATTAGCTGTAGACACAGGGCTTTGATCTGAAGTGCACAGTTATTATTCCTCTGGTCTGAGATGATGGTGTTTTCTCCTCAGAGCTGTTCCTTCATGGAGACAAGACTCGTGATGGAGCTTCACTGCACCGCTTCCAACCAACCCAATGAACTGCAAACAAATGTGTTGAAATGTTGCATTTTAAATGAAGTTTCAATTCAAGATAATGGTGGAATCAGTTTAATTAAACATGTTATACATCACAGCGCGTCTGGTTGTAAGTCATTGAGAATTAAAGCAGCAGCGCCGGACTCTTATTTTGCCGCGTGTTCGTGCAGCGGAAGCGGAAGCGGCGCGTTGACCGTGTTTCTTCTGTGCGAGGATGGCGGATTTTGACCACGAACTGATAGATTTTCTGCGCGAGCGGCACGTGCGTTTCTTCCAGCGCTGCCTGCACGTGCTGCCCGAGAGATACGCGCCACAGGAGACCAGAAGGTAACGGAGAACACACTCTCTCTCTCTCACACACACACACACACACACACACACACACACACACACACACACACACACTCTCTCTCTCTCTCTCCTGGTGCAGCAAGAGTACACACTTCTGAGTGTAGTAGAGGAGTGGGCAGCTTTGGGGCTACTGTCATTCACTCGCGTCTGTCACAGAATCCACACACATCCTGCTCCCCCTGCTGTCAGAGAGAGGAACTGCGTCTCATTCACACATCATTCATGTAGAACAGATTCAGGAAGCTCAAGTCTGATCATTCTGTTTCTTTTCTGGATCGTGATTGTCTCTGATCTTAAATGAGTGCAGAGAGTTTGTCCTGTAATAGATCAGACACTTGTTCATGTTCATGTATATGTTTGTCATTCTATCTTATGCTGTTGTAAAAAATAAAACAATACCAGATCTGTATTGGAGTCGATCATGGTGCATCACTTCTGATGGTGACAGTCTCAGGTTTAAGAGAAGGGTTTAGATTGAGTTCAGCTTCGTCTCGTGATCAGTGTTTGTACTAAAGAGGAAAGCAGCTTTATTAACTGTGATGAACTAATAAATCCGGCCAATAAGAAGTGCTTAATTTAGTTTTTACTCGACTCTTTTAAAGCAATACTTCATTGAAAAATATTTAAAGGATACATGGCAATATTTGAAACCATTTTCTTTCATGTTATTGAAATTATCTGTACTAACTAATGAGCTCATTAAAAATTATAGTAATATAAAATCGTTAAAGTAGTTAAATGCCTTGAATATTTTTTGTAATGGGTCTGAAGGTGTTTTTTTAAGTCGTTTGCTGTATTGTATGTTTCAGAGCTCAGATGAGAGAGCAGGTGTGTAGTCAGCTCATGACCCGTGTTTTAGAGAGGAATATATGACTTTAGGACATGTTCCTTGTGTTTGATTTCCTCTGAACGTCCTGGAAGAGGAAGTTAAACAGTGTTTACTGTCAAAAACACTCGAGGAAGAACCGTTTCCACGCAGCTGGCTGTTAAATGTTATTGTGACCGGTGTAGAGGTCAGTGAGCTGTATGTGGGTCAGAACAGTATTTACTCTCATATGTACTAGAAGCTTTTATATGGATTCTTTTTGTCTCCTGAAAGTCTTTAGGAAGGATATTTCTTCAGCTGATGTGTTGGTTTGTTAAGCGACAGTATGATCCATTAAACACTTCAGCCTCGTGAATCTGGATGTTCTCGTCTGATCGGTTTCCTACAGTCGGTTTATATCCATGACCAGTCTGTTTTGACTAAAAGCACTGGTTCAGCGGTGTGAGGTCCAGATCTCTGAAACACGCTCCTGATGTGTGTTTCTTCTGCAGGTTGACGATCGTGTTCTTCGCTCTGTCGGGTCTCGATGCTCTGGATGCTCTGGATCTCGTGGACAAGCCTGGTTTAATCGAGTGGATTTATTCCCTGCAGGTTCTTCCCACCGAAGACAGTGAGTGTGTGTTTGAGCCGGTGTCAGCGCAGGAGCGTGTGTGTGAGAGGTTTGTCACACATCTCTTCTCTTGATGAACAGGTAGCGGGACGTTTGAGCTCTGACGCGTCTCAACACTCCTGGAGGTGTGCAGTGTGCTAGCTAGAGCGTGACTAGCTGCTTCAGGTGTGTTATTAGTGTTAGGAGCTGGAGGACGTCAGACACACAGCAGAGGGCAGCGCTGACCACTGAACTACTGTGATCTCTCACACAAAATAAGGCTTTAAGAAGATCTCTGTCGTGGCATTACACCTCACGTGCACTGCAAGAATAACCCTTCTCTTCCTCTGTGTTTCTGTCTTCTTCTCCAAACATCCTTGAATCAAGAAGATAAGAAGTTTTCTGAGGAACTGATATTAAATCAAGAACAAATATCTGTCAGTGGGAATGAAAACCTGTTTCACTGAGTTCAGATGAGTTTAGTGAGGACACTGACAGATATCTGTTCTTCTTTTAATCATAAACTCACTTCGTTTCTTAAAACAAGATTTCAAATCTCTTCTCATTTTTGCTCCTCCAGTAAAAGTATCTTGATTTATGAATCGTTATAATCTTTATAGTGTGATCTGAAGGTATTCTAGTGTTTGCTAGCAGAGATGTTCAGGCGTTAAGCTTCTGTTTTTGTAAGAGATCTGTTGGAAGATGCTAAAACTCTACCTGGTCCTGTCTCTCCGCAGGGCCCCGGGGCTCCTCACACGTATGACAGCGGTCACGTGACCATGACCTACACGGGCCTGGCGTGTCTGCTGATCCTGGGAGACGATCTGAGGCGTGTGTGTAGAGAAGCGGTGATGAGCGGTCTGAGAGCGCTGCAGCTGGACGACGGCAGGTTCGTCTCGTCTCGTCTCGTCTCGCTGGACCGATCCGCTCTCTCTCACCGAACCCTGTTTCTCTTCCTGCAGCTTCTGTTCTGTTCCTGAAGGGAGTGAGAACGACATGAGGTTTGTGTACTGTGCCGCCTGCATCTGCTTCATGCTGGACGACTGGTCAGGAATGGAGCAGCGTGAGTCCTGCACTTCCTGTCCATTCCTGTCCACTTCCTGTCCACTCGTCTGTCTGCTCGATTCTGATGCATTATTAACTTCTGTAAGCGAATCCTCAGGATTATCCATAAACACTGCGTTATTCCCGCTTTCAGCTGACCTCCTGACCTCAGCTGGGGTCAAAGGTCAGATCCCAGCGTACTCCAGCTCTTCCTGTGTGTTTCTGGGTAGGGTTGGGTATCGTTTGGGTTTTTTACGATAACTGCTGCCCAATCAATCCTTTAAAACGGCACAG
This sequence comes from Carassius auratus, assembly GCF_003368295.1. Lineage (NCBI taxonomy): Eukaryota > Metazoa > Chordata > Actinopteri > Cypriniformes > Cyprinidae > Carassius > Carassius auratus. The sequence continues at coordinate 122,170 of NW_020526700.1, forward strand.
ATGCTTTTACAAAAAAGTCACAAAACGACAACATTTATTTAATAACATATTTAAATTAAAAAATGAATTAAAAGCTTAATGTATATGGAAACAAAAGTAAATGCACTATTATCGAGCGCTGTAAACACGTGATGTCTGCTTCATGATGATTCGGATGTAAACCAGCGATCACTGCGAATGAATAAAGAAGAGAGAAACGTTTCGATTGATGAAACATAAAGACAATAAACACACGACATGATTTATCTGTGCTCTTCAAGCCATCGCTGCTGCTTTCTTAATAATGAAGTATAATTATAATATACATGGCTTTTTTACAGTATAGAACATATGTTCTGTGATAAGAAGCCACATCAGGTGACAAAAGGAAGTAAAACATGTCATAATGTTCTCTTTTGAATGAATGAATGATTAATAATCGATCACTGATGATGGTGATGAGAGGAGAACCAGCGCTGTTCTGGTGTTTGTGACACGGCTCTCTCCTCGTGTGCTATACACACACACACACACACACACACACACACACACACACACACACACACACACTGCTCCTAAACCAGCTTTAGTGTCTCTGACCTCGACTGACACCAGGATACACACGAGTGAGCGCTGACCTCTCGTCAGGATAGTAATCATCCTGTCATCATGGATCTCAAGAGAAGATATTCTGAAGGATGTTCAGGAAACAAACAACATTGACTTTCACTGAACAGATGAAAATCATGAAGTGCTCCACAAGAGAGAGTTTGAGTCACATGAGGGAGAGTAAATGATGACACAAGGATAATTTCTGTCTGAACCATGCCTTCAGAGAGTTAATGTCTAGTGTTGATGTCCTGATGAAGGTGTTGTTTTGATTGGTGTGTTCTGTGTTCAGTCGTATGACAGCGGGATCGGTCAGGGAGCCGGACTCGAGTCTCACGGTGAGTCACGCTCCTCTCCTCAGTCTCTCTCAGTCGAGCTTGTGATGATAACGGCTCTGTCCTGGCTCAGGCGGATCCACCTTCTGTGCCGTGGCGTCTCTGTGCATGATGGGAAAGCTGCAGGAGGTGTTCAGCGAGCGACAGCTGAAGCGGATCCGGCGCTGGTGCAGACGGGCTTCCACGGACGACCCAACAAACCTGTGGACACCCGCTACTCCTTCTGGGTCGGAGCCACGCTGGAGGTGCGTCCCTCACCAGATCAGTGCACCACCCAATCCAAACGTTGTGAATAACACGCAATTACTAAATCAAAAGTAGGTCAGGACACTTAGATCAAGTGATATGGACTCGCGTCTGTGAAATATCAAACCGCAAATAGACTACTGTATTTTCCGGACTATAAGTCGCAATTTTTTTTCATAGTTTGGCTGGTCCTGCGACTTATAGTCAGGTGCGACTTATTTGTCAAAATTAATTTGACATGAACCAAGAGAAAACATTACCGTATCCAGCCACCATGTTGCTCAGTTCTCCTGTAGTCTACACTGAAGACACAGAGCGCCCTCTCGTGGCTGGAGACGGTAATGTTTTCTCTTGGTTCTAAATAAATGCGGCTTATAGTCCAGTGCGACTTATGTTTTTTTTTCGTCTTCATGACGTATTTTTGAACTGATGTGACTTATATTTAGGTGCGACTTATAGTCTGAAAAATACGGTAATTAAATATGAATCTTACATGTTCTGCGTGTCTCTGTATGACATTTTGAAGCGTCGCTTGCGCTTTTTACAGAGCTGCTCTGAGAGAAAAACTACCATCATACTGTATACACACTCGCGCGCACACACACAGAAACACACACACACGCGCACACACACACAGACAAACACACACAGACTCTTCACAGCAACCTGCCAAAATAAAGGTTAAGTTTAACTTGATAAAATTGTGTCAGAAACACATTACTATAGACCCCTTAATCGTCTACGTCACTTGGACGTCACGCTGTAGCTGGAGGCAAAACATAAGCCAGAACTCATAGAAGGTGTGCTAAAAGTTTGAGGTTTTGATTTTAAAATGTCTTCTTGTTGTGTTTTTGGCTGCCAGAATAGAAGGAACAGTACTTTTGTTTCAAAACTAAAGTTTTACCGGATCCCTGCAGACATTCCTTCACAGAAATGAAGAAGACAATTGTGCTTGAATGCAATACGGCGTACAGACTGGACGGAGATGATCGTAAATAATGCTTGTGTTTGCAGTGCACACTTCATATCAGGTAAAATAGTCTATGCATATGAACTGGTGTGTTGTTTTTATCTAGTAAATCAGCAAGTTTCTGTTTATAGGTGAGAAGTCGCCAACCTTCAGCGCACTAGCTAATGTTAAACAAACATACAGCGATAGATGTGTGTGCCATCCTTTGAATGGTCTCTTAAAATAATACACATTGCTAATCGTAGTTAGCCCAGCGATAGGTTACATGAGAAAATAAGCCTTGACAAAATTCCCCAAACCACCCAAAAGTAATTCATATGGCCGTATGGCACACGGGTCAGGTAGTTAATTTACAAAAATAGCTGTCAGGGTCCCACAGAGTCAGGGACTGTACATATTCGGACAGTTCCTAAACTTCTTCGGAATCCATGTTTAATAAATCCCTCCTAAAACGTGCTATCTTACTCTTGTCAACACTGTGTCAGCGCCTCTTTTTGCCTCCAGCTAAGCCCCGCCCACCCGGAGACGTTGCAATGTTTACAAACTTTTAAGGGGTCTATTTTACAGCAGAATGTACGCCTTACTACTAATAATACAGTTATTATTCAGAGTTTATTTTTAAGGAATAATCATACATTTTCAGCCATGTTTTAATTTTAACAATAAACCTTTATTGCTAAAAAAAGAAAACACATTTTACACTTCATTTGTTTACAAGATAAATTAATGTTTTATGACATCAATTGATTATGTGGCAAAAAAACACTAAATATTTCATAAGTTCCTATGATTGATTGATTGAATAATTAATTAAAAAAATCCAGAAACTGAGAAAAATTAAAACTGAAAACAAATGTTTGTGTGGTTAGGGCTGAGATCGGCTCTTAAAGGGTTAGTTCCCCCAAAAATGAAAATTATGTCATTAATAACTCACCCTCATGTCGTTCCAAACCCGTAAGACCTCCGTTTATCTTCAGAACACAGTTTAAGATATTTTAGATTTAGTCGGAGAGCTCTCAGTCCCTCCTTTGAAGCTGTGTGTACGGTCTACTGTCCATGTCCAGAAAGGTAAGAAAAACATCATCAAAGTAGTCCATGTGACATCAGAGGGTCCGTTAGAATATTCTGAAGCATCGAAAATACATTTTGGTCCAAAAATAGCGAAAACTACGAGTCATTATCTGGCTCGGCTCGGTGTTCATCTTCAGTTCTCTCTTCACAGCAGTTCAGTCAGTGTACTGTTTGAGTACATGAATTACTCCGGGATATTGGTTTGTTTGAACTCAGAGGGAGTGTCAGCCACATTAAAAAAATTAACAGCTTAAGTCATTTGTGGATTAATGCGTATTAGAGATGCGAACAGTTTAAAATGATTCAGTTCGATTTGGTGAACTGAATGATTCGTTCGCGAACCGGAAATCCAGCTGCTTTGATTTGAACTCTCTCTCACACAGACACGGAAGAGAAGACAATGCTGAATAAAGTCGTAGTTTTTGCTATTTTTCGACCAAAATGTATTTCCGATGCTTCAGAATATTCTAACTGACCCTCTGATGTCACATGGACTACTTTGATGATGTTTTTCTTACCTTTCTGGACATGGACAGTAGACCGTACACACAGCTTCAATGGAGGGACTGAGAGGTCTCGGACTAAATCTAAAATATCTTAAACTGTGTTCTGAAGATAAACGGAGGCCTTACGGGTTTGGAACGACATATGGGTGAGTTATTAATGACGTCATTTAGATTTTTGGGTGAACTAACCCTTTAAAGAATACATTTGACATTTCGTACACATTAAATGTGGATGATGTTGTCAGCAGTAAGTTAGTGCTGTGTGCTGATGGGTGCTCGGTGTGACCGTGTGCTCTCGTGTTCTCTCGTGTCCCGCAGCTCTTAGACGTGTTCCAGTACACAGACCTTGAGAAGAACCGGAACTACATCCTGTCCACGCAGGACCGCTTGGTGGGCGGCGTCGCTAAATGTCCCGACAGTCATCCAGGTACAGTTTCAGTGTTGTTCACAGCGCTGAAGAGCTTTTGTTTGTGTCTGTCAGTCGAAACCGCGGCGTAACCCAATGCTGCAGGCCTCAATGTGTAATTGATGAGACGATTGTGTGTCGAGACTCGGGTTTCTGCAGGATCTGGAGATCTGACGTGTTTCCAGTGTCACCTGATGACCAGAAATCACACTGACCTCACAATGCTGCTTTCAGGTCAAGTCCAGAGAGATTATTGTCATCCAGTTCTATGTAGAGACTCACAAAGGAGTGAGATGTCTCGCAGAACAATGGTGTTAGATAAATAAACATGAAATATGAACGTATAGAAATAGACAATACAAAAGTAAGTCATCTAAATACTTTGGATCTTGTAACATCAGTAGAGATATTCAGGGCACTCCAGCAGATTAATACACACATATACATATATATTTATATTTGATGGGTTTATTAGGACAGGACCAGTCTGGAGGATTGATCACACGAGCACTAATCATGAGGCATTGACTTTCTGTATGAATATTACAGATTTAGCTGATCTTTAGACTTTCAATCACATCTTTTCAGCAGCTCAGTTACAGGAGTATTTCCCATTCATTTCTTCCATAGGAAATAGGTTTCCAAAATGAGATTTGATTTGATTTGAAAACAGTCAGACCAAAACTTGCAAGATACTTGCGAAGCAACATCAAATGAAATGTAATGGCTACGTATAAAGAGTTTGTGTGTGTATAGAAACAGTAAATGCACTGCTGATCAAAAGTTTGAGGTCAGTAAGATTTTTTTTTTTTATGCATTTAGCCTGCATATATTTGATCAGAAATACATTAAAATGTTGAAATATTATTCTAGTGTAAATCATCTGTTTTCTGTGTGAATCTGTGTTAAAGTGTAATGTATTTCTGTGATGCTCCGCTGTATTTTCAGCATCATTCCTCCAGTCTTCAGTGTCACATGATCTTCAGAAATCATGAAAATATGATGATTTACTGCTCAAGAAACACTTCTGATTATTATCAGTGTTGAACACATTCATATTTTTGTGGAAATTTTGTGCTACATTTTATTTTTCAGGATTCACAGATGAACAAAGTTAAGAAGAACAGCATTTATTTGAAACAAATCTTTTGTAACATTATACACCACTGTTCAAAAGTTTAGAGTCAGTAATTGTTTTTTCTTTTCTTTTTTGTTAGAAATTAATACTTTTATTCATCAAGGATGGGTTAAATTAATCAAAAGATTTCTATTTTAGATAAACGCTGTTCTTCAGAAATCAGAAATGAGCAGAAAGTGTTTTCTGAAGATCAGGTGACACTGGAGACAATTACTTAAAACAATTAGTTGAAATAATGTTGAAATTATGACTTCAACATTGATTAACGAACTCGTCTGTTTGATAGGTTTCTAAGTTATTGTTAAATCAGTTCAGATGTGGAGAAAATGAATGGGATTTTGTGTCTTCCGCTTCCAGGTATCTCACCTGTACAAATCAGTCCATTATTCTGCTTGATATAGGTGCAGGTGTTTATCATATTATTATAACATTTTGTCATAATTAGGGTTAGTTGTAGTTATTTATCTGTAGCTCTGAAGCAGAAGTCTCTTATGTACTGAAAACGAGGCGTGTCCTGCGGGAGAGACGCTGATGACATCACGGGGTTCTGAACGGGTCAGCATGAATTATTCATGAGCTCTTAAAGACACAGTACTGTGAGTGTGTCAGCAGCAGGTGTTGAGTGCCACTGATCTGTCGTCTCCTTCTGTCCCGCAGACCTTCTCCACACGTACTTCGGCATCTGTGGCCTGTCTCTGATCGGAGAAGCTGACCTGCAGAAGGTGCATCCGGCGCTGAACATCAGCATGTGTGCGTTCGAGTCCTGGAGAGAGAAGACCACCTGACCACAGACCCGAGCTCAGAGATACACACTGATGAATAAATGATCACATCCAGCACAGTCAATTATTAAAGGGAAAACTGTCGCTCTTTAGTCATGGGCACAAGTTAGTTTCATCGTCTGCCAGATTTATCTTCTTCTTCAAGCATGTCATGATTAGTTTCTGCCTTACAGACAGATGAGCTGTTCCTGGAGTAATAAGCACTGTTTATTTCTGCTTCTTATTCTTCTGTGAAATCATTGAATGTGCCTCAGATGTCTTCAGGATGTTACAGTGAGTGCTGTATAGACACACGAATGTGTTTCAAGGATCAAATAATGGAATTATTTTTCTATCTTGTGATATCTAGTGTTTAGTCACGCTGCTCGTGTTTTATTATGGTGTAAAGTTGAAGTGCTGAACTGACGGACTGCGAGAGGCAATAAATGAAGAGCTTTTATCACGTCTGAGAAATAAGCGTTTATGATGATGCTGGTGAGAAACAAGTGTTTAATAACAGTTCAGTTCAAGAAACATGTCTGAGATTTCTTTGAGATTTAGCCATCATTCACCCCATGAAAAAACCCTCTCAAATATTACATCATATACTGTTTATATACTTTAATGACATGATTTTAGGAATATATTGCATTAAGGGTCGTGTGCATATTAATGGAAATGTGTATGTGAGCAAAGATCACCTTGTTAAATCATTAACTTAGAACTGTATGATCTATGAATATAACTACCATTACACACACACTCTAACATCCTTGTTTGTACCGCTTATTTTGACTCGTGAATTACAAAATGTAAGTGTAACTGGATGAAAATGTCTGAATAAAACTCTTTCTTGTTTTATTCTTTTGAAAAATATTCTGGCCGTCTGGATCTACTAGAATAAAGGGAGATTTTCCAGAGATTCTTCTTCACTTCAGCTATTTTGATTTTGTTGTCATGCATAAGAAGCACAGAAGCTTTTATAGGACAGTGATGCAGAATTGTGGCTCAGAGATGGTTTGGATTTAGTGTCAAACCTAGAAAGCATCAGAGAGCTGTAAAGATCTGTCCGTGTGCTGCATGTCGCTCCAGATGGAGGAACTACATCTGTTCAGACAGCCACATATACACCGAGATCACATACAGCATGTTAAATGAAGCAGATCTTCTGAAGGAGCATCCTGCCTTTGCTGGGTGACGGTCTCAGACTGTGATCAGTGTTTATTCATCAGTATTTCATCATGTCTACACAAACACAAAGCAGGGCTGATTTTGTCCTGCTTCTGATCATGTTTTCGAGATGATTCTGTCTTCATGCTCACACACACGCTCAAATGATCTTTAGTTTCAGGTTATCTGTTTATATGTGTGACCTGATGAAAGTTTCATCACTCGACAGATCTACACAAAGAGCTGTCAGTCCCGCGAGGCCACGCCCACAGAGCGGCCGAGTGGGCGGAGTCTCGCATCTCCAGATCATCCTTGAGTTGAATGAAATTTCCCTCTAAATCCGCGAGCGGTTCTGACAGAAGCTGTTCCCGCGCGGAGGATGCCGACACGAGGACACAGATAACCAGACCACCATCACCATCAGCAGCAGCAGCAGCAGCAGGATGTCGGACTCGGAGATGTCGGAGATGTCGGAGTTCTCGAGTCTCGTGGAGCGCATTGAGAGAGGCGAGGTGAGCGTCACATCTGCTCTTCATCTGAGGATGATGATGATGTTCAGATCTGCTGCAGCCAGCACGAGACGTTCCATGAGCAACCATTATATGTAATAATAATAATTGTGCTATTATAATTATAATTGGTGCTTTATAATCGCTCAGTCATCGCCTCTGATGGGCTGTTGTCAAGATCCCGTTCATATGACGTCACTGCTCCACCTAATCTTTTTTCCATCATGTATAATAATGTTGTGAGTGAACATGAGAGGATATTTGTGGGGCGTGCTGTAATGAATGTAGTGTACATAAATAATGATTGGTATGGTGTATAATGTGGCGTTCTGGCCCCGCCCCTTGTTTAAAAACCTGATCGTTTCGCTGCGGGGTTGCTATAGTGACGGCCGGGGGCTCCGCCCACACTCGGCTTGTTGCGCTCGCGCGCGCGTTACCGGCGCGTCACATTGTTCGATTCGTCCTCGATCTGCGCGAATCTCTTGATTGAGAAGTTGAGTCCGGAGCACAGAGTTTGTCCTTCATTCCTTCATCACGATGTCCAGGCGAAGCTCGCTGCTAGTAAGTCCGTGAATCCGGTTCATCCTCCTGAATGAAGCCGCTGTTGTTTGCTGTTTGCGGAAAGTTGAACCGGTTGTTTTGAATTTAATTAATTTATACATGTTTTTAAATGCTTTTCGAATAAAACACCGGCCTTGTAGACTCTCGTCCACGTGACAGAGTTTCACAACTACTTAATCTCACTTCTTACGCTTGAGACAGAAAGACGAAAGTGAACAATGGAAGAAGTTCCCCAAACGCGCGTCATCGACGCACCGACGCGCGGGGGATCTGCGCGTTGACGCTAAAGCCCGAGTTTGTGTTCCGCAGGTTCCGATGAAGAGCATCGAGCGGGAGCTGATCTGCCCCATCTGTCAGGAGCTGTTCACACACCCGCTCATCCTGCCCTGCCAGCACAGTGTGTGCCACAAGTGCGTCCGAGAGCTGCTCCTGCCCAGCCACGACGACTCGATCAGCACCGATGCGGGCTCCGAGAGCTCGAACCCGGGCAGCCCTCGAGCCAGAGTCCCGTCCCCGAGCATGGAGAGGCTGGAGCGCCTGGTGCGATCAGGTATCGAGCTCAGAAACATCGAGATCTCGAGACATTATACTTGATCTGACGCAGCTTCCATTCGAATAAACACACTTTAGTGATCAGGAGAACAGATGTGATCTGATTTAGCATCAGAAACTAAATTAAACAGCAGAATATCATGGCACAGAATCAATTTCTTTCTCAGTATTTTTGTCTTGTTCAGCATCCTTAAATCAATATAAGTGATAAATTGAAATTGTGAGCTTATGCTTAAAACTAAAACATATCTCAGTGTGGGATAAAAACTTTTCTCTTTGAATTCAGTTGTTTTTTTTAATTTTCAGCCCATCGGCAGAGTTTTGTTCTTGTTTTTTAATTACAAACTCACTTCATTTTGATCAATTTAGCTAAACAAGACTTCGTATTTCAAGTCATTTTGCTTTTCAAGTAAATGTAAATAGTTTGAAGAATCTTTAGACATTTGCACTGAGAAATAAATAGAATTTGGGGCAGATGAACAGCAGATTAAATTACATAAGCTCATTTATTACTGCAGGTTTAGGTCACTGCTGTGTTTAGTGTCTTTCCTCAACTGTTGGCTTTCATTGCAGTTTTTCCCCAACAAATGTGATGCTGTTTTTATGTTCGTACAGTCATTGGTTGTGAATCAGGTTTCACTCCACTTCTGTTCACGTTTAACCATTGTTAGTCTTGTTTCACTCTTCTCTCTGTTGCCTGCAGCTTCGCTGAGGAGGTCGTTTGGAGGGAGAGGTAGATGTGGGTTATGTAATTTAATTAGCAGTAGTGAGTACTGTGTCTCTAGAACCCTGTCCTCTCGCTCTTCTCGCGCGCAACGCTCTCCGTAAACAACAGAGGAACGAATCTCGAGTAGATGCTGCTTAAAGGGTTAGTCGTGAATAAATGAAAATGTTCTGCTAATTTTCTCCTCCTCGGATCATCCAAGCTGTAGTGCCTTCTATTCCTTCAGTCGAACAGTAAAGACGATCTTTATCTGAAACTGTTCACTTTGAGAGTCAGAAACACATTGAACAGACAACACAGACTGAATCCCTGTGGCTCCTGACGATATACCGAAACAGTCAATCTGTGCATTAAACTTTATTTTCAACATTATTTCCTGTAATCCAGAACCTCGGGGAAACAGTCCGGTTCACAAACGAATCATTCTTTTGATCTGGTTCTTTTTTAGTGAACTATTTGAACCAGTTCTTCAAATCGGACTGAATCAGTTCAGACTCGAGCATTACAGATCTACAAGTTACTCAATCAAACTCACTTTCAGACGCCTGGAAATGAGCCGAAACACAGGTGAATCTGATTCAGTGATGAACGAACGAACTGATTCAGTGCTCCGGTTCCTCCAGCGGTCACTGAACTGAGGAACCCGTTCGATTCGGACCGAACACCGAAGAGCGCTGATCTGTGCATGCGGGAACCCAACACTGAACAGTGTTTATGTAGAAAGGTGATCTGGTGAAGACTAGTTTATATGCTTTAAACATGAACATATCCGCATTTAACATTATTATTGGCTGATTTAATAATATAATTGTGTATATGTGACATCACTCCAGACTGAGCCGGTTCATTGAAACTCTCAGAAAGCTCCAGATGTATTTCACCGTCCGCTTGAGGCTCTGGATTACAGGTAATGATGCTGTAAATTATGTTCAGTTTCTTTCCTATACTGAACGTTTTGCTTCATAAGACCTCAATACATCATCATCAGGAGCCACGGGGATTCATTCTGTGTTGCCTAATGTGCTTTGACGGTAGCCATTGACTTCACCAGCGAGCACGGCTTCAGCTCAAACTCTTTTTACTGTTCTACTGAGGTAATAAAAGTCACTACATCTTGGATGGTCTGAGGAAGAGTAAATGAGAAGGAAAATGTTTATTTTTGGGTGAACTGTCCCTTTAAATCCCTGGTGAGCGTCTGCTGAGTGTGTAGATCCGATCTGTGCGGTGCGTCTGCGTCTGTGAGAACCCGTGGTTCATGTTCCCGTGGAGGACCGCAGGAGTCCCACAGCGTCCGTGAGGAACAACCGCTCATGCACAGACAACATTGAGACATGTTTCTTCTAGAGAACAACTAACTAAATAGCAGTGAACTAGCAGCATGTTCTCTTCAGATGATGATCTTCCTTCGAGCAGTGCGTGTGTGAACCCTGCGGTCAGGAGACGCCGTCGAGCTTCAGTGAAGTGTGCTCTGTGGTCATCTACAGAATAAATGCAGAGTTTCAGGACCTGCTCTACCCCTCTGTGTCTAACGCTCCTCTCACGGCGAACAGATGAGCGTCCTGTCTGCTAAACGTGAGCCGTCGGGTCTGACAGTGTGTTATCTAGTGACGGCCGTCTCTTCTGTTTCTGCTCTGAGCGTTTATCTATTCCTCACTGCGACAGCATCAGCTCCCAGCATGCCCCGCTGCACCCCCCCGAGCGGCCCGAGTACACGCTTCACTTCAGTCACACTCTCTTCCCCGTGTCCCGCTCAGATCTCCGTCCTCTTCATCATCTCGCTGTAGTGCGTCCGCATGCCGCTTCCTTCCATCCGTGCTGCATACAGTGCTGTGCTGTTGTCTCTTCTTTGGTTTGTTTGCGTTTCACTTTGCTGTTCTTTGTCATCAGTGATTTCATTCACCCTGACCAGGACTGTCTGGAGGTTGATCTCTCTTTAAAGCTGCTGTGTGTGATCATCTAACCCTCACTTCAGCCCTGAATGTAAACGTGATGTGTGAAGCATGTGTTGACCGTAAAGAGGTCACGCTTACTCTAGAAACTCGAGGTTAGGGTTGGGTTACGCTTGTTTAGCTCAACGTCTCATGCTCCTGTTTACACAAAGAAGTTCCTGCCTCTGTTCCTTTAGAACAGGAAGAATAAACATGGTGTATTCTTAATGTAAGCTGTGTTTTAAAGGAGTGTAGATGGCATGCTGGGAAGAACAACTGCGATTAAAATAATCAGGTTCAGTTTTCAGCCCAGTGTGTCTTAATTAATTGCATCAGTAATTAATTCTTGATGAGTGAAACCCGGATGCTTCACACACTTCTGACTCGACCAGTGATCATCTGTTAGACTGAATAGTTGTTGACCGATATCTGTTTTTTGACAGACAATATCTTGGAAAGCCGATATAATTGTATTTATTTTAATTAATATTCAAGAAATTTGAAATCATTTTAAAATGGATTAAAAAATAGATGTGTAAAATAAACATACCTATACTTTAGATGACAAAGTATTTTTCACAAATAAATAAATATTTAATAAAAATATAATTAAAAAGCAAGTAAAGACTTTAACCAACAGGGCAGTCAGTATTCTGGGAAGTTGGTGTGCATTGGGAATCATATTTCACGAATAAATGCAGGGTAAACAATGGAAGAGTGTTTGAGGAAACCTGTCGGGAAATCATCAGTGAATGATCAGTTCAGTTTGGGAGAGCAGAAATGACACACAGCAGCTTTAAAAACAGTGACCTCGATCTCATTCAGCACTAAATAGATTACAGAGAGGTCTGTCATTCAGCTTTTCGCTTAAAATTAGTTTTTACTGCCATTTTTTTGATCTTTTGTTTCTCGTGTCCAGATCACTGTCTGCTGTTGTGCTGTGTTCAGTTTGTTTCTCAGAGTCACTCCACGTGTGTCTGACCTTTGTTGATCACTAGTGCTTCATTGTGTTGTGTTGTGTGTGTGTGTGTGTTGTGTGTGTGTGTGTGTTACTCCCCCTTTATCTTGACCGCTGTCACGTGTCGCTGCATCAGGGTCCATATCTTCTCCTGGATGGAGGCGCTCCTCCGTCACTCCCCGGGTCACCACCTTCCCGTGTCCCGGCTGTCAGCATGACATTGATCTCGGGGAGCGAGGGATCAGCATGCTCTTCAGGAACTTCACTCTGGAGAGCATCGTGGAGCGTTACCGTCAGGCGGCCCGAGCAGCCGTGGCCATCATGTGTAACGTCTGCAAGCCGCCCGTCCAGGAGGCCACCAAGAGCTGCATGGACTGCAAGGCCAGCTTCTGCAACGAGTGCTTCAAGATGAACCACCCCTGGGGAACACCCAAAGCCCAGCACGAGTACGTGGGACCCACCACCAACTTCAGACCCAAGGTCCGTCTCAGACCCAGCACCGCTGCGCTGTATCCGCCGCTGTCACTGATCTAACCCATCTCTCCCTGGGTTCCAGGTGCTCATGTGTCCTGAGCACGAGATGGAGAAGGTGAACATGTACTGTGAGGTGTGCCGGCGTCCCGTGTGTCATCTGTGTAAGCTCGGCGGATCTCACGCTAATCACAGAGTCACCTCCATGAGCAGCGCCTACAAGATCCTGAAGGTGCGTCCTGTTTAAACACATTCACTGGCCTGTTTGTGTGTCCATGTTCAGAAGAGCTCACACCTGGGTCCATGATGTGCTATTCTGACTTCTTTTCTCAGGGTTTATTGAGAGTTTAAATCTTACAATTCTGATCAGAATAAAAATAAATTATATTCCGTGACAGAAAGTGATTTGTAATGTTAGTAAGAGTCATAATTTAGAAATAAATGTCCATGTTCTTCCCTGATTTTGTCCCTGTAATATAAACAGTTTAATTGGGCGTGTCTCTTTAAGACTTCAGTGTTAGCCTCCACTGCTGTGATTGGTCAGTTTCTGTTCACAGTAACAATTACAGGTTAATCGTCACTTGTTATTCTGAGTGCCTAAGATGTGTTGCTACAGGTTATCTTAAGTGTGTTTCCACTGATTTAGTTTTAGTATAACTTTATAACACCATGCATATTTTTTACTTTATTTGTTTAAAGTAGAAACCAAACCAATGTAAGCCAAACCTAACCAAAACCAGTTTGAAGGGAATGATTAACCATTATGATTTGTGGCGTCTTGTAGGTCTAGAAGACCAAGTTAGTTTTCTCAGTCCGTGACCCATTTAAAGTGTTCATGGCTGAGCTGAAACAAGCGCTGTTGTGTTCCTGCTCAATAGATTTGTCCAGACAGAGGTCAGTCGCTCCGTCTCTGTCAGCGTCTGCCGAGTCAGAAATATCAGACGACTGCAAACAGGAGCCGTGGCTCATCCATTTTTAATGCAGTATTTCTATCTTAAGATGTTCTGTGTCGTAGATCACTAAAGCTGTATGAGGCGTCCAGCGCTGTCCAGTAATCATGCTCGGCCGATGGTTCCACTGTGTTCTCATGGGCTTCACTTTTCTGTCAACAGGAGAAGCTATCGAAGAGTATCCATTACCTCATCAGTAAAGAGGACCAAGTGAGGACTCAGATTTCTGAGCTGGATGTGTTGATCCGTCACACAGAGGTAACGGCGAGCTCATTTCCTGCTTGATCCTGATTGGTCAGAACAACGGCAGCAGACGTTTGTTCGTGTAGCTGTTTAGCGGAGCTGAAGCAGTTACAGCAATGAAACTAATGCATGTTATTAAACACACTGTTTATTTCACTTGTTTTACTGGTGTTTGTTGTTAAAAATAGGAACAATGAAGAAAATAACATGAATAAAGAATTTGGTCACGTTGTCCAACCCTACTATGACCCAAATCTCTTTTTTGTTTTGTTCCCTTGACTTCCCTATTTATTTTAAATAGGGAAATTGATTTGTCTGTACTGCTTAGTAACTCTTAAAATAGTCCGAGAATGTCATGATAAGATCGTGGTTTAGTGTATTTGCATGATAGTGTCATGAGCTTCCTCTGAACGCAGGAGAACGGGCAGCTCGCCGAGAGATGCGCCAACGAACACTTTGAGCATCTCTTCGAGACGCTTCAGGAGCGGAGGACGGAGATGCTGCGCTCCATCGAGCAGTCGAGGAACCTGCGGGTGGAGCGTCTGCGGGCGCAGGTGGAGGAGTACCAGGGCATGCTGGAGAACAGTGGCCTTGTGGGATACGCTCAGGAGGTGCTGAAGGAGACGGATCAGTCCTGCTTCGTCCAGACGGCCAAACTGCTGCACGTCAGGTTCGTCCTCTTCATGTCTCAGGATCTCTGACCGCTGCTTCAGATTCAGACACGTGTCTCTAATCCACAGTCTTTGTCCTCTGGCTTGTGTTTGTAGATTTAAACAAGGTTCACAGTTCACTCACTGTAATCCTGATCTCTGTTAGTCCTCAAAGCTGCTTTGCCTTTCACTTTCCCACAATCCCTGAGTCACTGCTTCTGCTTCGCCACATGATCTCTTTATACAGTACATGGTTTCAGAGCAGCCCCAGAGAAATGAATCCTGTCGTTAATTCAGATGATTTAAAACATCTGCACTAGACGAAGTTCATCAAGACGGACTTATCATTGGTTTGAGAAAGCCTTGCCTGAAAAATTGAAGAAGTTGTAAAAGTTTTAAACTGTTTTAAAGATTGAAATGATAGAAATATTAGGTAGAATGGAAGCTCAAATCAGTCTAATGTGTGTCCTGCAGCACAGAAGCAGTGTCACAGAGAGATATCTGTAGAAATAGACAACAATACACTGTATGAGCACAATTATACACTTCTCTTTTATGACAAAAATCATTAGGATATTAAATAAAGATCATGTT